>NC_090246.1:27388676-27547379 GCF_037325665.1 Littorina saxatilis
CCGCTGAGTGATTTTTAAGTCCTTGCAGGTTCGTTGGGATGGGAACAGCATGAAAATGTACCAATCATGGCGATGACACCATTTCTGATCATACCATGTCCAATCCCATCCCTGCTCGCTAGCGCTGAATGTAACTGAGCGTTTGAAAACACTGGCATTACCTTTGAAGGCAAAGCCAGTCGAACAGGAGTAAGTTTGGGCTCAACAAATAGCTCAATAAAAACTGCTATGTGAACACAAAGGCTTGCAATCTTGAGCACTCCAGGAGACAATAGCAGTCGGTTGTCATTACAACATTCTCCACAAGTACAAATGACAATTCATTTAACTATTTGGCATTGTTTCCAAGTAGTTTTGCAGGTGTTTCTAAATTACAGTACAGTGAATGTCCCTTGAACTTTTTAAGGTCCAATTCGTCAGAAAGTTTTCCAAAATGGCACCTTAGGTGTACTAACTTCAATGATCATTTTATTTTTAATACCATAGTTTTTGTATACACTTGGTTCTTAAGATTTCAGTGGATGTTAGCTCTGATGAAATTTTATATACTGGCACGGTTGGCCTAGTGGTAAGGCGTCCGCCCCGTGATCGGGAGGTCGTGGGTTCGAACCCCGGCCGAGTCATACCTAAGACTTTAAAATTGGCAATTTAGTGGCTGCTCCGCCTGGCGTCTGGCATTATGGGGTTAGTGCTAGGACTGGTTGGTCCGGTGTCAGAATAATGTGACTGGGTGAGACATGATGCCTGTGCTGCGACTTCTGTCTTGTGTGTGGCGCACGTTAAATGTCAAAGCAGCACCGCCCTGAGTTCGTGGTCGGCTGGGTGTTAAGCAAACAAACAAACAAAAAACAAAAATTAAATTTTATAAATTCTTTCTTTATTTGGTGTTTAACGTCGTTTTCAACCACGAAGGTTATATCGCGACGGGGAAAAGGGGGAGATGGGATAGAGCCACTTGTCAATTGTTTCTTGTTCACAAAAGCACTAATCAAAAACTTGCTCCAGGGGCTTGCAACGTAGTACAATATATTACCTTTCTGGGAGAATGCAAGTTTCCAGTTCAAAGACTTAACATTTCTTACATACTGCTTGACTAAAATCTTTACAAAAATTGACTATATTCTATATTGTTTATCTTGATCGGCCGAACAGAGTGTACAATCAATACAGGCTGGAAGTGTTATTTCCTTTCAAGGAATTTCTGCATTTAAAGCAAATTTTCATTGCCAAACACCATAAACCATATATATATATTTTTGAAATCAGCAAATGATAAGGAACAGAGAAATGATCTTCCAACTATAAAGAAAATCGCTATTTAACGGTTTTCTTCATTTTGAGCCCATTTTTCAATAAAACACAACAAAACGATATATTTTCGGATACAGGAGGCAATGATGTCACCTTTGTGATTCAAATATTGATTTTTACTAAATCAGGTAATTTTGAGTGTAAATTTCATACACGAATTGTTCAGGTACCAAGCTGAAATGCAATCCCATAGTCCGCACTAATTAAAGATGATGTAACGAAAATTTCAAACAAATTGATGAAAAACTGTAGTTGTGAGAGTGCAGCCTCAACTTTTGCAAACGGTCAAATATGACGTCACCAAACCTCACCCTCTGCCCTCATTAATATTTGACTAAATGTAAAAGAGTGAAACAACCTCAAATACCATTATTATACACAGTGGCCTCAGTCTTTGGTCATTTACGCATACATTTTTTATCTGACCCCTAGGCAGTCGACAGTCGGATAGTTTTGACAGGTAGGAGGTGTTCTGACAAAACAATGCTGTTTTAGCCATGACTTTGGACCTATTCATACTGTCCTCCAAGTCTGGGATTTGTATATATATATCAAATAATTCATAGTACAGTATTATTATTAATTATTCCCCCCTCTGCTTCTTTCTCTCTGTAAACGTGTAGGGCTAGTTATTTTTCGGTAACTTACCCAACAACCAAAATCACTTACCTAACAACGGGCCTGAATCCTCGATAGCTCACAGGTTGATGAGTTAGACTTTGAGGGAACTACTTTAGCGACTGAAAAGTTTCGAACGCTCCAATGTACGAAATATACATCTCTAGACCAAACAGTCATACTGCATTTAAACTAGTGGCAACTACAGGCTTGAACACATTAATCTCCATATAAAATCCACGAGTTTGGTTGTTTTCTAAATCCAAATCTAACGATCAGTGCAGAGAAACTCGCTTTAGATCTCTTATAAGTGCAAGCAAACTCCCAAGGCAAGTAACTCTCGTACTCTGTCTAGCGACAAGAGTAGTTCCCCTTCAAAATGTTCTGAACTGAGTTGCTAGGACAAAAGACTGCAATCCGACGGTTAGTTTTCGACAATACATAGAGATTACACAACGTCATCGAGTGAGGGACCAAAAAATATTGAAACTCGAGGATGATTTTTTTGTGGTATCAACCGAGACCGTAGGTCGAGGTTGATACCACACAAAAAAATCATCCGAGAGTTTCAATATTTTTTGGTCCCTCACAAGATGACGTTTGTGTAATTTGTGTATACAATGATAAATTGATTGTATACAATGATCAATCTCTATACCTTCCTGTCACTGGAAGCATCAACACTTGAAAGCATAAGTTCCCTTGACAAACGTCATTTATGATTGGCGTCATCTATGAATGACGTCACTGTCTAGACAAGACAAGTGCCGGTATCGGCAAACCTTGTCGCGGCAAAGGGCTATGACCCGTGCCTTGATACCATTGAGATCATAGGAGATGCACAGCAGTGGCGATACCAGGTTTCTTTAGCTTCACTTTAAAATGATATCAGAACGATAGTTATTCACTTGAAAGTGAACACAGGAGAGTTGTATACTTCATTTTATAAACAGATCACACGCAACCAAATGCACACATCTCATCAATTTAAAGAACATACAGCGGTTTCATACACTATTTTGCCCCAGAAAACTGAACTTCATACAGTTTTTAAACGTTGGAACACGGGTGCAAAAGTCCGTCTGCTTGTGACTTGTCCCATTCGAAGAAAGAACATTTCCTAAGCGATACCAAAACATGAACAGAACACACACTATCTGCCTTTACCGCCACAGCAGAATAACAACATAACTGTGTACTTGATTTTAGTCCAAAACAGGGAATCTGACAAGAAGACGTGTTAACAGAATTAATTGATTTTCCCTGAACTATACAACCGCGCATTATTCAATCGCCTGCGCAGGTAGACTCGTTGAGTGAATTGGATTCGATCAAACTTTCGCACAAAAACTCCTCTTTTCTTTGAATAACTAAAGAAAGGAGGAATAAAGAGGTTACATACCTCGTCTCAGTGATTATTAAAAATAATGGTCTCAGTTCGCGGTCATGAAAAAGCTTGCTGAAGCTCGCATTTTTCATGATCCGCAAACTTCGACCATTATTTTTAATAATCACTGAGACTCGGCATGTAACCTCTACTTATTACACACATTTAATTGAAAAATGTCATCATGGATTTGATCTTAAATACCAGTTCTGTTAGCTTAACAGTAAAGTTGTATGCATACATGTATCCGTTAGGAACAAACATTTTTATCAAATGAGGAAAAGAATCTCACAGTCACATGACCAGTCGAAACAGCAATTTGTCTCACAGCATCAACATCAGAGACAACAAAGGGTTTTGTTTACTAACAGTACCATACAACACTGACAAGCCTCACCAGAGGAGCCATATGTAATTCTTCTTCTTCTTCGTTCGTGGGCTGAAACTCCCACGTACACTCGTGTTTTTGCACGAGTGGAATTTTACGTGTATGACCGTTTTTACCCCGCCATTTAGGCAGCCATACGCCGCTTTCGGAGGAAGCATGCTGGGTATTTTCGTGTTTCTATAACCCACCGAACTCTGACATGGATTACAGGATCTTTTACGTGCGCACTTGGTCTTGTGCTTGCGTGTACACACGAAGGGGGATAAGTCACTAGCAGGTCTGCACATAAGTTGACCTGGGAGATCGGAAAAATCTCCACACTTAACCCACCAGGCGGCCGCGGCTCGAACCCTCGACCTTCCGATTAGGAGGCCGACGTCTTACCACCACGCCACAGCGCCCGTCTGGAGCCATATGTTCATTTAGATGGACCAACTGCATGTTCACAAGTGACCCAAACCAAATGATCAAGCTATTTTTCAGTTGCAGCTAAACTTGTGATATAAATGTGCACTACGTTTTCTTGAATAACATTGCGGTACAGGCTTTGGTTAGTAAATGCAAAGAACAAAAGTGTGAGAATACATAAACATGTATCCAAGATTGATACATTATTACTACGAGTACGAGTATGATTTTCAGTGTCAAGTATTGAGAATTATAATACATTGCAAATAACTGAAGAAAAACAAAAATGGGTGCTGACATCAATGTTGAGCACAACACTAAAATCTTTATGATGGAAAGCCTACCTCTTCTGACGGGTCCATCCTTGCTGCTTAATCGGCCAGTACTGGCAAAACGCAACACAGTTGACAAAGCAACCTATTTTGCCATTTCAACTGAGGATGCGTGGAGTCACATTTGCTTTGGATTCGTCCACAAAAACCCAGTCCAGGCTTAAACTTCAGGATTTGATCGTCGTCTGTGCATGTGTTTATGCTACATGTGTGCCAACTGTAACATTCAGGATGGCATGACTGAATCTTCTTTTCATGTCTGAGCACGATGGAAACTCTGATTTCTGTTGGACGAGAATGTCAACACAAAAAAACAAAGCGATGCATGCGCTAAGATGAAAGCAAAAAGTTCAGACACACGTAATATATTACCCGTTACCTAATTTCGGAATACTGTGTGATATATTTCTTTGATAATGTCATCAAAAAAGTTGAGGCGCCTGGTTCCACTTTCTGAACCAGTCGGGTCGCGCCATTTTGAAACAAAATTCGATGTCATGCAAGCCATATGTAGAATGTAAATATTGCTGTGATTGGTTCTTTTTCCAGATTTGAACCAATCGGAGATTGGAATACAACAACCTACTGACAAAAGCGAGATGACACGGAATACATGTGCTTCGTACCATTTGAGAAAACCTATTCATATCATTTTTTTCTTTTTAAAATCTTCTTTTAAATCTATATTTCGTATCCTATTACAGCTTTTCTGCAAAATCACGGAGCATAGAATCCCAGGTACTCAGGAAATGTTTTTTATACCGGACAAAATACTTGTCGTTAAATGGTTTATTCTTAAACTGTTGATGACTCAGGATCAAAACAAACTTGTCACATGACTCCAGAAAAGCGAAACAGCAGAAGAAGCCGTCTGTTTCAGGCTGTAGTTTTAGCCCCTGCCTGTCGTTGAAGATGAACGCCATCATATCCCTATGTCATTTCTGTGAAGTTCATGGACCGAAGATCCTTTTCTGCACCCAGACATTGCGACCTCAAGAGCCGGGCGATTCAGAAGGAGATGAAAATGGAGCCGTGTCGGCTGCTCCTAGAGAGCGTGTCGCCAGCCTTTCAGAGCGACTTAAGTCAGTTTCGCTCGCCCAGGGCTGTGCCTCGACAACAGGCGAATCGACTAGCACAACCAACATCGCGTCTGCATCACACGCTTCAGTTCCCAAAGTAATTCCCAAAGTTTTGTGCGAGGTGGGTCGATCTCTCTCTCTCTCTCTCTCTCTCTCTCTCTCTCTCTCTCTCTCTCTCTCTCTCTCTCTCTCTCTCTCTGTGATATGTGATTAGATTAGTCCCCTCTCTGGGCGAGGGCTGGTTGAAAAAAAGCTCGTTGTATTGCTTACGCCACAACCCTCGAAAAATAAAATTTGATTTGATTTGATTTGATCTCTCTCTCTCTCTCTCTCTCTCTCTCTCTCTCTCTCTCTCTCTCTCTCTCTCTCTCTCTCTCTCTCTCTCTCTCGCTCACTCTCTCACTCCAGCCTGGGCATAGATCTGTTCTCTGCTGAAAATAAATTTCCTTATATTGATGTATGTTGTTGCTAGAGAAGCTTGAAACCTTAGCTAGAATCCTCTGTTAGTTGATTACCGTCAACTGCCGTTACGGAACTACCGTCAACTTTTTGTGTGTCTTGAACTTCTTTTTTTTCCCCTAAATGCAGGTGGCTGAGTTCGAAACTTGCGAAGCTAGCGGAATCGCCATTTGGGGCGATAAGCACGGGATTTTTGTGATTCACGAAGTAGAAGTGGATGAGAAGTGGATGACTAGGACAAAGTGAAGTATTGGACATGCCTGTGAAAAGTAAGCCTGATTCATGCTAGAGTCTACATGCACCCTTATATTTGTGTTGAGAGCCGAATTATCGACGAAATCGATGCAACAATTTCAATGCAAGGGAGGTAACTCTTGTTACTCGAAAGCACAAGTATTGATGACGTCATGTGATTAGTGCTTCCGCTCCTTCGTAAATCCTCGCACAAACACGAAAATAATGCCATGAACGGTGAAAGTTGCAAATATAAGTCATGATTGCAAACAATTATGTAACAAAACACGATCTAAGGACGAATTTTCTTATTTCTGATGAGGTTTTCGGAGACAAGTAGTACCGCCCCAAATGGCGATTCCGCTACCTTCGCAAATCACTTTTTCGAACTCAGCCACCTGCATTTAGGGAGAAAAAAAAGAAGTTCAAGACACACAAAAAGTTGACGGTAGTTGACGATAGTTCCGTAACGGCAGTTGACGGTAGTTGACGGCAATTGACAGTAATCAGCAGGACCGGATGTTAGTATTGTTACCCCGCTAGCGTTCTTGAGGCTGAAAGACCCTACTGATTTTTTTTCTTTTCTTTATATTCACTGCCGTGATTAACATAAGTACATACTCGTTTGCTTTCAGGGCTGTAAGTCAGTGAAGACAGGATATGTGAGCCATGATGAAGAAGCCCACCTCAGCTATATCAGCACCCAACAACCACACATCCCTCAGATCTTTACACGGATGCGGCAAGCCTGCATTCGAAGCCTTAGTTGTGAGGTAAGCCTTCTTTTTGTGTGTCAACTGTAAAGTTTTAACTCTGTAAGTTTGTGGTTTGAGTATGGGAGAGGGGGAAGGGGATCGTGTAGTTGGATTGGGGTTCTTCTGTTATTAAGGATTAAATGAATATACATGTATATAATGTGTGTGTGTGTGTGTGTGTGTGTGTGTGTGTGTGTGTGTGTTTCTCTCCCTGTGTCTTTGTGGTAATCACAAGCTAAACATTTTTAAAACAACATTTGTTAACACTTTTAGTATTTCAACTTTAAAACTTTTGAATGTTCTTTTTAATACAGGTGTGCCCAGGTCAGGAGGGTCCCATTTTCTATGGTGATGATCAAAACGGCAATGTCCTGAGTCACACGTTTCACATTCCTGACATCCAGGCCCGAGGTCGACAGAGGCTGTACAGCATTGTTGTTTTCATGATGGACAGAATTTACCTGCTAAACTCTTGGCCCTTCCTGGTGCCTCAGCTGCAGACTACCATTGAAATTCTCAGAAAGAAGGCACAAAAGGTACTGTTGCAGCCCATCTTGAGTTGGAATCTTAAACAAAAAGGGCAGAGCGCTGTTTAGAAATCTTATAAACAAAGGGATGTAAGCGCTCTAAATGCATACGACATGTGTCATAGAATATAAACTTGTGAGAGTTAATCGGAACCATTTTCCTGGCACCTGAGTGAATAACAAGCATTGAAAGGAACAATTAACACGCCGGGGTAAGTGTTACGGCAGAAAAGTCGCTGTGTGTTACGCTAGCATTCTGCAGTCCGGTAGTCAACCAGGTTTCGAGTGCGAAAGGTGTGTAACTTCTAAATTAATAATTACTGTGTCTTAATTATCAAAGCCAGCAACGTTGAGTTGGTCTCAGCGGATTCATGATTGCATGAGGATTAACATGTTATGGGTTTGATTTTTGAGGCTTCTGTTTTAGATTTGTGACAGCGTCGTATTTGTTGATATTGTTCGATTTGGGGATTTTTTTTTAAATGGTGGAGATTACAAGAGGCTTGAAGCAACAAAGGTCATTTGATTAGGTAATGTGATGTATTATAACTGAAATGCATCAATAGCAGTGTCCCAATATGCAAGTGTGTTTGTGTCATCGGCTGAGGAAAAGAGCATGTGTATTTTTTTGGTTGACTACCGGACTGCAGAATGCTAGCGTAACACGACAATTTTTCTGCCGTAACACTTCCCCCGGTGTGATTAAGCGACTTTCATCCTCAAATAGAGTCAACATTCTAAAATACCATTCGCTTGACTTTCTGTCTACATTATTTTTATCTAACTTAGCTGAGCGCTTGCCTCTTACGATAGAGGTTGTGGGTGTGATCCCTACCCAGGGTGAACACAAGATCACTGATTATTCTGCGTGCTCTCCCGTCCACCCAGCTGTTAATGGGTACCTGACCCTATTCCGTGCCGGGAAGACAAAGACAGCAAGGGAGAGAAGTGGGCACCGTCCTCATAAAGTTGGCCCGAGAGTAGTTGAGATCACTAACATTGGTTATGGGACTACCTTTACCTTTACCTTTTTAGCTGAGCTTAGAAAGTGACTGTAGTTGGTGAATGAAGATGAATACAAGTAACTCCAGACATTCAATATACCACTTTCCAGTAGAGCATTTAGCTTGCTGGCTTGGATTTTTTATAGTACTGAACTGAATAAGAGTTAAAACATTTTTATTTCTACTTCTAGGTGATGGATGAAGAGGTTGACAAGATGCCCCAAGCGGTCAACCGTACTTCTAGTCTTGAACCCCGCAACTTCTTAAAGAAGAAAGGGGTGAACAACAAGCCAGCCAGATCACTGGAGGAGCTTACAGGAGACAAGGACATCTTCAAGATGCTGCACGTGGCCTTCGTGTGGACCCTCAAAGCCTGTGGCAGCAGACTGACCGAAACACTGCTGGAGGGACCACCCACTGAGGACTCTATCATTGACATGGAGAATCAGGAAGGTAAGAGAAACATTTGGAAAGTGGATGCAGATGGGGTGATGGTAGGGGGAGAAAGGGGAGAGAGAGAGTGTGTCTTTGTGCAGGTACAGTTCAATGCCACATTATTTTTTGTTTGTTTGTTTGTTCGTTCATGGGCTGAAACTCCCACGGCTTTTACGTGTATGACCGTTTTTACCCTGCCATTTAGGCAGCCATACGCCGCTTTCGGAGGAAGCATGCTGGGTATTTTTGTGTTTCTATAACCCACCGAGCTCTGACATGGATTATAGGATCTTTTTCGTGCGCACTTGGTCTTGTGCTTGCGTGTACACACGGGGGTGTTCGGACACCGAGGAGAGTCTACACACAAAGTTGACTCTGAGAAATAAATCTCTCGCCGAACGTGGGGACGAACTCACGCTGACAGTGGCCAACTGGATACAAATCTAGCGCGCTACGGACTGAGCTACATCCCCGCCCTATTATTTTGTGTGATTATACAGGGTGACACCCCCCAAAATACCGCCCACAAAAATGTTAATAATTTCCACCTGTGTTCAGCGAGTAGCGTCATATGTGGCGTACCTTAACTTTACCTTATGCTCACCTTATGAATGATCATTCCAGTCTGTAGGTCTAATAGCCTGAAATTCAAAACAAAGAGACTGCCAACGTTCCAAAATTCAGAATAAAGAACTAAGAATGATGGGAATGTTTAACTATGACAACAAATTGTTACTGTCACTGATCTTTGACCCAGCATTCTTTAAAATTGGACAGACAGATGAACACTTATAATAAAGAAAAGAAACTTATCTGACTAATTGTCCAGAAGCTCGTTCGGAAGACACAAGCGAGACAATAATTCATAATTCAGTATGGGAATAGTTTGCTCAAAGACGCGTAGAAGTTATTAAAATTTGTATGGGTGGCTTTTGTTTTTGGTGGTCACCCTATTTGTGGTTAGCTATAAGAAAATATGTACATGTATGATCATTTTACTCACTTTTCCTGGAAAGCTAAAGCTTGAATATGAAATGGAATAAATTCCTTAAGATCGGTGAGTGATGTCAAACAGAAGTCATTGTGCATATTCTGTTCAAAGTCTTTGTATACTGCTATCTGAGAAACAATAATTTCTTTTTCATTTAGCACCCTTGTGATTAGCATACAAACCAGCCAGATCACTGGAGGAGCTTACAGGAGACAAGAACATCTTCAAGATTTAATTTAGCACCCTTGTGATTAGCATATATATATTTTAACTGTTTCTATTCAGAAACGGAGGAGGGTTTCATCAAAATTAACACCAAAAAAATATTGGAGGAAGCCCGACCATCATCAACGCCAGCAGAGGACCTACAGTCTCCTACTTCCCAGTCGGACAGTTATCACAACACTTTCAGGAAGGTGCCTCTGACAGACACGGAAACTGAGGCAGAAGGAGCGGCTGCATCAGAGCCCATTCCAGAAGAGGAAAAACCACCCATCAGAATTCTGCGACATGTTATGAAGGTATGACATCATAAAGCGACAAAACAATAGCTGGTGAAGTAAATTGTTAATGCTTGTAATATAATAATGAAACTTTTTGAAAATTGATTGCATGCAAAGTGAAACAGACAACAAATACCATTGAACCTGCCCTTGTGAACACCTCTCGAGAATGATCACCTGCCAATAACAACCGTACGAAAATGATCCAGGACACTTTGTTTTCTTCTACCGGCACGGTTGGCCTAGTGGTAAGGCGTCCGCCCCGTGATCGGGAGGTCGTGGGTTCGAACCCCGGCCGGGTCATACCTAAGACTTTAAAATTGGCAATCTAGTGGCTGCTCCGCCTGGCGTCTGGCATTATGGGGTTAGTGCTAGGACTGGTTGGTCCGGTGTCAGAATAATGTGACTGGGTGAGACATGAAGCCTGTGCTGCGACTTCTGTCTTGTGTGTGGCGCACGTTATATGCCAAAGCAGCCCAGCTGAAAAAGTACCACACGATGTACTATAGTATACTATAGTAAACTATAGTAAATGTACCCTGTACTATAGTAAACTGCAGTAAATGTACCATGTACTATAGTATGTACCATATTGTACTATAGTACAAAGTACTTTGTACTATAGTACTGTGAAGTAAATGTACCATGTACTATAGTACTGTGTGGTACACTAGAGTACTTTGTACTTTGTACTATAGTACCGAGAGTACCCTGGTGAAGTACAAGTACCACAGCTGAAGTAAAAGTACTACGCTTACTGTAGTACTTTCAGGAGACTGCCGGTACTTTATTCAAAAAGTACTACGTATCATTGCGCGAAGGACATGCACTATTCATTTTGCAAACGTGCATGTAACATGAATACATCTGCAGAATAATACTGTTTTTATATTTATGATTTATTCAATTTCATTTTTTAGTCCTTTTGGAAACTTTTCCAAGAATGAATGTCAAGCACTTCATCTCTGCTCACACAGTAAAATGCGGTAAACAGACAACTGTGAGTTACTGTCAGCCATTTTGTTTTTTAAAGTCTGAGAGCGCGCTGTTCAACTCATGTTTGTTTGTTCACACTTGCAAGGTAAGTGAGACAGTATATATATAATTTTTGTGTCCATGTTATAACAAAAGCCCATTTCCTAATGTGAGTGCTACCTGGGATCAAACATTTGTGGGCATGTTGTAGAGAAACGTCTTGTCATTTTTGTTCATAGTTACGTTAGATCTACTCCATTTTTTCTTGTGATATTTTTAGTTAATGCAACATGCATTCATTATTTTCTGTTTGAATTGCTGCTAGAAAGTCCGACAAAATGGATAGCAAAATTATGATTGAAGAGTTGTATTTAAAACACAGTCAGAGGAGTACGGGTTGATTAGATTGTATCAACATCTTTATTTTTCTCTAGCCGAAAATGCCATTCCGCATTTAGATCTGTGAACAAACGGGAGGTCACAACAAACGGTTGAGGAGTAAATCAGGAAATCACAAAGTGTACATGTATCATGTGGTCGAATCTCGATCTTCCCAGTGTGGTAAGCAAGATGTGCAGTTTGTTTTTGTTTGAACACACTGTTGACTGATTTACAGCTTTGGTTTTACTTTGAAGTGTTCACCTCTAAGAGTAGACTAATACCTAATATACTGGACTCGCAACGAAATATATAAACAAATGACAATGGACAACGTTTCGACCTAAAGGTCTTCAACAGGTTAAAAAAAAATGAAAACAACAATACAAATAACAAAACGACTTATCAGAGAAGATGGCGATGCGCTGTGAAGCATCGCCATCTTCTCTGATAAGTCGTTTTGTTATAAATGTATTGTTGTTTTCATTTTTTTTACCTGTTGAAGACCTTTAGGTCGAAACGTTGTCCATTGTCATTTGTTTATATATTTCGTTGCGAGTCCAGTATATTAGGTATTACTCTTAGTTTATTATCTCGCTTGCAGTCACTCCCTGTTTACTCCGTGTTCACCTCTGTTCAGCCACCCGGTTCTCGCCCAGAGTTAGATCTACGTCCAGTCAACAGATAAGAAGTGAATCACAGTGGACGCAGAACCATTCAATTGAAGTTGGCAGAATAATTTCTCAACCCTAGCTGGTAAGTTCTATGTAAGTTTATGTGATCATAGATTGTACACATGTATGTTAACTACTTCGGGGTCTCCACTCAATGATAATGTATGAAGTATGCGCGCGTGCGTGTGTGTGTGTGTGCGGCGTGTGTGTGTGTCCCTAGTATACTATGTGTTTGTGCCTGTCTATGTCCCTGAGAGAGTTGATGAACGGGGAAACGGACGATGGGAGTCATTGTGTATAGATCTACCGACATCATTTTCTCTTCACAGTTTCATCTTCTACTGCTACACTTTCAGTAGATTCTACTGCTGCGCTATCAGTAGACGATTTCTGATTGCATTTGGTCTTTGCAGCTTCCCAACAGAATACCACAGAGCACGTTGGAGTGAAAGCTACTACGTCAAGTTCATGAATATCAACTACAGTAGCTATAAAAATCATTTTTTCCGTTTCTTTGTGAAATGGGGGCGCCATATGTCCATTAATTGCATATTGAGCATTATATGCATAGAATGCATTCTATGCGCATAGAAGGCATTCTATGTTCTTAGAAACATTATATGCGCATAGAATGCATTGTGTGCATAGAATGCATTCTGTGTCAATCGTAAATTTGTATCTGAACAAAGAATTTATTTGTATAACATGAAATATTATTATATAAATGCTATAGAATGTAGTTCTATACATTGGATTCAATTCTATACTTACAGGATTTGAATCTTTGTTACAGAGTAAGATTTCATATATTTGAATTTGATTCTTTGTTTAAAAAAAAAGTAGTTGAATTTAATTCTATTGCAATAGAATTAAATTATATCTGTAAAATGCATTCTATGGTGATCACAGAATGAATTGCGGCGCGGCACATAGAATGCATTTTGCACAAAGAATAATGTACACATGGAATACATTGTGAACATTTCATATTATTGTGTACACAAAGAATCAAATTCTGTGATAACTGATATATCAGTATTATCACAAACTAATCAATTCTGTAACATAGAAATGAATTTTATAACAGGGAATTTTGTTCTATAACATAGAATTCTTTCAATGTAAAGAATGTCATTCCCTGTTATATAATTCAATTCGACGTAGAGAATAAACATTTATGTTATACAAATGAATTGTTGGTTCACATACAAAATGCATAATACTAAAGAATACATTCTATGCACATAGAAAGCATTCTATGCAAAGAATGCTTTCTGTGGGCAGATAATGCATTCTAGATCTATGCACAAAGAAAGCTATTTTATGCGTATAGAATGCATTCTCTATGCATAGAACACATTACATGCATAGAATGCACAATATAGAATTAATAAACACATGGTGCCCCGTACTCAGTTGCTTTTCCTAATACATAAAACAGTGTCACTAAGAAATTAACAAGGAGAAAAAGAAAGAAAACGGTCATATTTCCTTTTGTGTTATCTTTTGGTGCATGGGTTCATGGGGGGTTCAAATCCTGTAACCGACTGGTTCACAGTGTACCGCGACATTGCTTCGACCACCACATGATGCTTACATACGATTGCATTGGCGTGCTCTCTCTCTCTCTCTCTCTCTCTCTCTCTCTCTCTCTCTCTCTCTCTCTCTCTCTCTCTCTCTCTCTCTCTCTCTCTCTCTTCTAAATCATTTCACAATGCTGTGTACAGTTACTGTGTGTGTGTGTGTGTGTGTGTGTGTATGTGTGTGTGTGTGTGTGTGTGTATCACAATATAATGGCTTGACAGCTGTTCAGGTTGCCTGTTTAATTTCTGCGCAGATTCTACACACACCCCACAGCCGGCACCTCGATGAGGACTGACGATGGACTTGTGATGGCTTTATGCCCTGCTGCACGAAGAACATCATAGTTCAATAATGGTTGGGTGGTTGTTTTCTCAGAAAGGTTTCAATTGATACACTCCCCCTTTTTTTCTTCTTTTTCTTTGTGTTTCTCTCCCTATCGTTTTGTATCCTTAGCGGATTATGACTTTATTCGGTTATTCTGCAGAAAAACAAATGCCGCTGCAGAAGAAAATTGTTTTTCTGCAGCAACTTTGAATAATGTCATCATCCGCTGAAGCATTGTTTTTTTCTGCTAAGGATTTGTTTTGTCTTTCATATCGTATGTCACTAGCATCATAGTTGCATATTTTACATTTGGGAACTTTCAAAACTGATCCGGCGAAAGTATACGAAATTTGCGTGTGGAGTTCCTGGCCCGATCTAAAAAGAACGAAAATTTTATATTTGAAATAAAAGTATAGTTTGGAGGGGGAAAAAAGGTAACAAAATAATTTGATAAAGGCTGTATGCATGGTCAGTTTTACTTGCTTACCAATAGCCATATCATCTCACTTTAAACATACGAATCCTGGGACTGTCTGTTACATGTTTTCACACACACAAAATTCATAGGGAGAAAAATGAAGGGGAGGGGGGGGGGGGGGGGTGGGGGATAACAGTGAGGATGTACTGATCGGACCGTGCGTGGCCGATAAAAGGTCAGAGTAGAGCAACGCCCCATTGCCTCGCGCGCGGCTTCAGTAGCTGGCAGAAAGCACACCACCTACTCGCCGTGTACCAATAAAAGTTGTTATATTTAGTCAAGTTTTGACTAAATATTTTAACATCGAGGGGGAATCGAAACGAGGGTCGTGGTGTATGTGCGTGTGTGTGTGCGTGTGTGCGTGTGTGTGTGTGTGTGTGTAGAGCGATTCAGACTAAACTACTGGACCGATCTTTATGAAATTTGACATGAGAGTTCCTGGGTATGAAATCCCCGAACGTTTTTTTCATTTTTTTGATAAATGTCTTTGATGACGTCATATCCGGCTTTTCGTGAAAGTTGAGGCGGCACTGTCACGCCCTCATTTTTCAACCAAATTGGTTGAAATTTTGGTCAAGTAATCTTCGACGAAGCCCGGACTTCGGTATTGCATTTCAGCTTGGTGGCTTAAAAATTAATTAATGACTTTGGTCATTAAAAATCTGAAAATTGTAAAAAAAAAAAAAAAATTTATAAAACGATCCAAATTTACGTTTATCTTATTCTCCATCATTTGCTGATTCCAAAAACATATAAATATGTTATATTCGGATTAAAAACAAGCTCTGAAAATTAAATATATAAAAATTATTATCAAAATTAAATTGTCCAAATCAATTTAAAAACACTTTCATCTTATTCCTTGTCGGTTCCTGATTCCAAAAACATATAGATATGATATGTTTGGATTAAAAACACGCTCAGAAAGTTAAAACAAAGAGAGGTACAGAAAAGCGTGCTATCCTTCTTAGCGCAACTACTACCCCGCTCTTCTTGTCAATTTCACTGCCTATGCCGTGAGCGGTGGACTACGAGTATACGGTCTTGCTGCGTTGCATTGCGTTCAGTTTCATTCTGTGAGTTCGACAGCTACTTGACTAAATATTGTATTTTCGCCTTACGCGACTTGTTTCATTTTTTTGCATCAAGCTGAACCAAGCGACCCTAATGTAATCATAGCAGAAGACATGTGATCGAAAATGTGTCATGTGACTTAGCAGCTGACAAGTCTGTCAAGAAAAGAAGCGTTCGTTGCGATTCGTAATGGCGACATTCGAGCGAAGTTCCTGTTCCTATTGAGCAGTTTTTCTTCTTTCATAATAATGGCTTTACTGGTTACAAGAGAGCACCGAGTCATTGCAGTATGTATATATATCTTGATCAAGTTGATGTCTTTTGTGCAGTACGCTTTATTTAGTTGTTGCTGGTCTGCGTTTGTGTTTTCCACAGGCACATGATCATCTTGATCTTGTGTCAGTTTGCATGCGCAGCCCGCTAAACACACCGCAAACCCCCCCTCCCTGTACGTTGGTCCAAGCGAAGTTCAGTTGTATGATTTACTCTTTGATTTGATTTGTTCTGCTGCATTAGCATTGCTTCGACAACGTAACCGTTCGCAGCTGTTGTTGTTTGTTGTTGCTGCTGTGTATGCAGATATGCAGCCTGGCTGTTGGAACTGTTCTTTCTCAAAGGTGTTTTGGCAGTTTTTCTTTAGGAATTCGTTTTTGTTAAGTTTGTTGTATACGTACAGATTTCTAACTGTGTGCAGTTTTGATTAACAGTTATATTTGATATAATTACTACTTTAAAACACTCTTTTAGTTTAGATTTTTAATCTTTATTCTATTGTAGAAAGAGACTGAGGAGGAGGAAGAAGATCATTACCTTAGTTTGATTGTTATTTTGCAGGTTGTGAAACTGCAAAACAAGTAGGAATGATTGGGAGACTTCCAAGGGTGTAAAGCAAATGTCATGGAACAATTTGCACTCTTCTGTTTGACAGTGAACATGTGTGAGTATTTCAGTTTTCACTCTCTTGTAAATCACTTGAGAGACCAATATAATATTTTACACGGGAAAGGATAATCCTTCCAGGAAATATACCAACCTCAACGACCTGGCTGCTCTTTTTATGTGTAAAATGTTTAAAAAAAATATGAGATAATTTTGCATTCTGACACAGGTGTAACAAAAACCAATTGTGCACAGAAAGGAGCCTGGTTCAATTACAGCAGCACATACGTACAATTGTAGGATGCAGTATAACTTCTTCTTCTGCGTTCGTGGGCTGAAACTCCCATGTACACTCGTGTTTTTTGCACGAGTGGAATTTTACGTGTATGACCGTTTTTACCCCGCCATTAAGGCAGTCATACGCCGCTTTCGGAGGAAGCATGCTGGATATTTTCGTGTTTCTATAACCCACCGAACTCTGACATGGATTACAGGATCTTTTCCGTGCGCACTTGGTCTTGTGCTTGCGTGTACACACGAAGGGGGATAAGCCACTAGCAGGTCTGCACATAAGTTTACCTGGGAGATCGGAAAAATCTCCACACTTAACCCACCAGGCGGCCGCGACCGGGATTCGAACCCTCGACCTTCCGATTAAGAGGCCGACATCTTACCACCACGCCACAGCGCCCGTCAGTATAACAATTATCATGTAACAGGTTCAGCAGATGTTTTGTGATTTACGAGAGTGTTTAAAGAAAGGGAAGGACAGTCGATCTTCAACAAGTTTGAACTACATTTGGCCTACGATTTGATCTGCGATCAGCTCCTGATTGGATCGCGGGAATAAATCTCACGATTGAATCGCCCGTGTGACACCAACTTAAGTTTTCTTGCAGATCTGTGGTTTGTAATTCATGTAGTGAAAGCAACTAGTGTCAGTGCAGGGATGTTGCTACAAATTCATACCAAAAGGACAAATGTCCTAGATATATATTCAGCATCAATAGGACATTTGACCGCTTTCAGAAATTTCAATAGGACGTCAGGATTTTTTCATTTTCAAGAATGACACTCGCCGTGTTTCCCCCTGTTTTTGACCCTAATGTAGCACAGGATGCCGTTGAATAGTCAAATGTGTTCAGCTTTTGTTGAACTTTGGCAGGCTTTAGATTTTTTTTGGTGGCATAACTCAGTGCGCTTCGTCAAAATGTCTCGAACTGAAAGCAAAAGCAGAAGCAAGACTTAGTCAGTTGGAGTTGTCTCCCATACTCCTAACTTTAATGTGCTGCAGACGGGTGTCACCCAAACGCAAGATCCGCACTGCACAACTTCAGTGCACCTGTATGCGAGAGTGCTTGGTCGCTTTGGTCGCTTTTTGAAAATGTGTATCTTGAAAGGAACATTAACGAATATCGCGCTGTCCGAAGGAATTGATTTCTTATCGGACAATGCCAGCGCTTAGTTCAAAACCGTAGGACATCTGACCGCCATGCGGCTATGTGAATCGGACATTTGAGCCTCTAAATCGGTCTATGTCCGATGTCCGACGCCTAACGACATCCCTGCAGTGGAAGATTTGTCCAGTCTTTTCGGCCAATGAAGCACCATACATTTTATGCCGACAGAAGTCTTTTTGGGACAACATGATGATTGACTTCATTTATGTGCCAAAAGGCAAAGATATCGACAAGAATGAATGCTTTTGACATTAAATGAAACATTTATAGACAGTTTCCAACTCACCAGAGCTGCCAAAGAGCCTTCACTTGTGCAAAATGATGATTGTAATCAGACGGGTATCAGAAACAATCTCTTGGTAACCTGCACATCTCCCTCCATGGCGACGTGACAGCGCGCATTTGTTTGTTTATCGCGTAACAACACAGTTCAACTTTGTGTATAAAATATCATCAATGTGTGGCGTGTAATCTCCGAATCAGTGCGTTCCCAGGGTAATTCAGTGTGAGTTGAGGTAGCCTGCGCATCATGTGTGACGGCATGAACAAATTTGATAGCAATATTTTATACGGGAAGTAAATTTAATTGATTCTGGCTCAGTCTTATAGATTTTGAATGCAGTGTTTTGGTCGTGTATATGCTTTTCTACTTTGAAGCTCATTTGGAGCGTTACACTGATCAAAGTTAGGTACTCAAAGTGTGACATCAGTCCTATGCAGGTTATGCCTTGAAACACACTCGCATTTCACAAAGACACTAATAAATGGCAACATTTCTGTTTTATTAGATAATATTTAAACAATAAGAACATAGATACGATTGTTATTAACAACATAAAACGTGAGGTAAGTCGGCAAAGACACTCCTAGTGTTCTTTTCCATTTTGGGTCGCCACATTTGCTACCATTTTCACAATAGATTTTAATATTACCATATGAGTTGTTCTTTGCTACTGGTCACAAGTGGGGGTCAGCTCACACGGACGCATTTTTCAATACATTCTAGGGGAGAAACTGGTCACAAAGCACCCAGTACATGACAGAGAGATAGGAGAATCGGCACAATCAAGAAAATACCAAATTCATTCAATAAATATGGAAATATTAAGATTTACTGTGAAAATGCTAGCAAAAATGGCGTCCAAAAACGGGAACGCACACTTGGTGCGTCTTTGAAGACTTACCTCCCATTCTGTGTTGTTGATAATAGTCGTGTTTGTGCTGTTTTTGTTTAAATAGTATCTTATAAAACGGATGCAGTCCTAGAAATGTTGCAAATTATTGTTGTCTTTGTGAAATGCGAGAGTGTTCTGAGGTGTAATCTTCATACGGCTGATGTCCCACATAGGGTACCCCACTTCGATCAGCGTTTCACTCCAAATGTGCTTCATAGTAGAAAAGCAGATACACTTCCAAAACACTGCATAACAGATCTACAAGACTGAACCAGAATCATTGAAATTTACTTCCTGTATAAAATATTGCAATTAAATTTGCTCACGCGGTCCCACATGCAACGCAGGTTACCTTCGCCTTCGATTCAAAGTAACTCCACGCTAACTGAATTACCATCGAAACGCGGATAATGAACTGATTCGGAGATTACACGCCACACATTTATGATATTTTACACACAATTTTCAACTGTGTTGTTTCGCGATAAACAGCCATAAACAAACAAATGTGGCGCCGTCACGTCGCTTCCGAAGGAGAAACGCGGCTGGTTACCAAGAGATTGTTTCCGATACATGTACCTGTCGGATTAAAATCATTGTTTTTCACGAATGAAGGCTCTTTGGCATATCTGGTGAGTTGGAAACTGTCTATGAATGTTTCATTTAATGTCAAATGCGTACATTCTTGTCGATATTGTTACCTTTGGGCTCATAAATGAAGTCAATGGTCGTGTTTTCCAAAAGTGACTTTTGTCAGCATAGAACTTACTGTGCTTTGATCATTGACTGAGAAGAATCTTCCGATGACACTAGTTCATTTCACTACGCGACTGCAGATCTGCAAGGAAACTTATGGCAGGGGAAATAAGCTTAACTGAAGACGAATAAGCGGAGTAACTGTTCTTCAACGGATTGCTCTCACTGATCTAAATATTTAGATCTTGTCGTCTGCTAGTAAGTAGTCTTCGGTCGTCTGAAAGTCACATCTATTTCGACTGTGTGCATCGATCCGTGTAGTGAAATGTTGATCTGTCATGATTTGGCAACATAACTTCGCTACATGTGCTTCGAGTGTATCTCCCCGTTAACCATTTGAAAACGTCTTTTAACAAGACCATGTTTCGACAGCCCAGACGGGGAGGATCCTCGATAGCTCACAGGGTATATAATGTTTTCCGCTGTTTTTTTAAAGAATCCTTTCAAATTTACTATTCCAAAAGTAGATCTACCTTATGACACGACTCGAGTGGCAAAGAACATTCTCTGCAATTCCTGTCTCAGTCCGTGCAGCCGTTTCGGGTCCTATCGTCATCATACAAACTTACACACAGACACACAAGAACCAGCTTTAAAAGTTAGATTATTTAAGAACCATGTGAACCAGTGATTTTTTCTTATGTACATCAGATACTTCTGCTTCTGCAGTATTTCTGCTTTCTGAAAAGCTATATTTCAAAAACAAAACTAAAGATTTGAATTTTGACCACTTTTCCCCCTTTCTGTCAGTAGTACTGAAGAACAACTCGCATACATGTATTGAATGATCGTAGTATTTTCTTTGATTGTGGTGATTTTACTATCTCTCTTTTATGTACTGGGTGCTTTGTGACCAGTTTCTCCCCTGGACTGTATTGAAATATGTGCATGTTTGTGTGAGCAGCATGACCCCCACTTGTCACCAGTAGCAAAGAACAACCTCATTATTATGCAATAGCAGATATTTTGTACAAATATTTGCTCTTCTTTTTAATAGATTTACTTTAAATATTTTTCAGAGTTCTAAATGGTTGGCTACACTGTAGCAGTGACTGTTGGGTGAAGGATCAACTTCAGCTCATTTTCTGACCTCATGGATGATCAACATGTATGCAGATTCTGCTGATCGCCTGAGCTTCCTGGGTGTGTACATATTTGTATCTATATTATTAAAAGGCCCACTTTGATCGCCTGAAAGTTTGTATGACACATGCAGTTCCTATACCCTCCAAGGATTGTTTAAACTAGAACGCAATACTAACTCTGGTTTAAGTTTTAAGTTTAAGCCATGAAGCTCAAACTGCTTTCTTTCGCTTATGCCTCTTTGCTGATTTGTTTGCATTTTGGCATAAATTTAGACACATTTACGGCAAATCAGTAAGCTAAAATCCAGAAGAATCTGTCAAGAATCGCCTTAGCGAAAAGCATGCAAGTGCTTTACATAGGGCCACATTCAGAGACTGTAGAGTACACAGAGACCATTCATACTTCTTTGCGCCAAGGTAGGACTGGCTATGTCTTTAACACGGCTTTGTCAACATATTGTCATTTCTGTCCGGCCAACAGTGCTGCAAAGATTCATTGGATTGAAAAATGTGTCCGTTATCGTTTGTGACATTTTTTTTTTCAATTAAAAGTAGGTAGCGGCAGTAACGCTAGTCCCATGCGGGAAAGCGAGATCTGTGCTGAAAATAACACGTTTTCAATTTCCGACAGCTTTCAATATATGGCATATTATTGAAAATGGAAACTACAGAAATGAAGTTGGATTCTTTGTCTTTTACCCCATGCCATTTGTTTGCAAAATGTGCTTGGATTGAATGCGTGTGCGTGAATCACAAATACTCTCTCCGGATTTTCGGACAGCCGTGACGCGACCGCCATTACTACTTGCTCTTCAACTTTTTGTGGTGTTTCCCTTTCGGCGTTGTATTTTCTAAAAATAGTTTCATTCAACGATCGGAAACCAGTGTCGACTGCTAAAGAAAGAGTCCCTTTTCTTTCTAGGGGGGGTATTTTTTAGATTAAATCGATGGTGGATTTTAGACATGGACAATAAAAAATTGCCCAACTTTAACCTTTCGTAACTTAAAAACAACTCAAACGATCGTAGTCGTAAAAGATGCGCTAGAAAGTCCGATTTCTTGTGAATCCTCCAAATATGGAAGTTTCCGTTTAAGATTCATGCGCGCGAAGCGCGAGCCAATCAAAACCGAGGACCTGCAAAACCGGTAAAATCCGTTGCGTTGATCGCGAGTCATGGCGGAGTATTCAAGCGAAGCGATGGTGACGCACGCTTCGAGACAATTTGTGGAAGAAATCAAACCCATCCTTGGTAAGTGTTGATGTTTTTCTGTTCATTTAGTGTTTAGAAGTTGATCTGTCGAACCATTCTGCTGAATTTAGCGTTTTGAGTGCGTAGTTTTCATTTTGATGATAGTAGTTTGTGCTGGGTCATTTTGTATTGGGTGTTGAAATGGGGGTACTCGATAAACGACCTAAGTTATTTTTTGCCTTTCGCCGTACATGTGATATATTTGTTTCAAACTAATCTTGAATTATTACTCCGATGGTTTTTGTTTCTCAGTTGTTGTTTTCTTGAGGATTAAATTAGGATTAAAAGGAATAATTGTTCCTTTGCTAAAACCGGAAGTGCAAGACTAGGCCTAGCAACGAGTAGCGTAGCTTACATGCACTGACCCTAGCGCATCTCCATTCCTTCTTCCTTTTCCCCCCAGTTAATCAGAGTTTATGGTCCATCAAACTTGTGTGATTACTAATTTGTTTCTCATGACAAGCAAGGTGATATAATAAATTAGAAACGAGTTAAAAAATAACCAAATACATGACAGAAAAACAAAGCAAACTTTTGTTTTGGGACAAAAGTAAAACTGAAAGTAAACAGGCCTTCATGGTGGCTTCCAGTAAGTTCGTCACACGGTAGATTCGTCACCGGTCCCGGTAACTTCGCCACAGTAGTCCGAGCGCGGCTCTCTCTATCTCTCTCTCTCTCTCTCTCTCTTTCTCTCTCTCTCTCTCTCTCTCACCTCCTTCCACCCCTCCCTCTCCTCACATTGAGTTTCTCTGCCTCCTTGACAGTGAGGTTGAAGTCATAGGACTCCCTCTCTCTCTCTCTTGGTCGCGCGTGTGTGGGTGTTAGTCAGTGTGTGGGTGTGTGTGCGATGGTGTGTGTGAGTGTTTGTGCGTTTGTACGTGCGTGTGTGTGCGTGCGTGTCATGGATATGGGTGTATGTACGTCCGTCCGTCTCTCTCTCTCTCTCTCTCTCTCTCTCTCTCTCTCTCTCTCTCTCTCTCTCTCTCGCTCCCTCTCTCAGACTACATGCTTTTGAGAACTGCTCAATGAGTAGATCTCGGGTTGAGAACTGCTCAATGAGTAGATCTCGGGTTTTAAAATAACAACGCTCGGACTGTGTCGTCTGAAAACTGCTCAGTTGAGAACTGCACAATGAGTAGATCTCGGGTTTTAAAATAACAACTCTCTCTCTCTTTCTCTCTCTCTCTCTCTCTTTCTCTCTCTCTAAAAAATGTCAGTGAATCTTGAATCTCTCCCACAAATCAAACATCTGAAAGCATAAGCTCTAAGCTTAACACCCGCCCACCCCTGCCAGTAATTTCGTCACGGGTGACGAATCTACCGCGTGACGAACTTACTGGTAGCCTTCATGGTTTCAGTACAAAAATATTATGAACATAGTATTACATTTTTGTTTTGTTTGTGCGTGTTACAGATGATGCTCACTTCCAGCAAATGAAGTCTGCTTTCACACTCACAGCAACTGGAAGAGGTCGACCACCCAAACTTCAGCTGGTACCACTGACCAACAAGCTATTGTTGCAGCTGGATCTGCTTCGGTTGGAAACAGGGAGGGATTGGAGTGACCTGGTTTAATTTCTCCCCAAAGTGTTTGAGTGAACTTGCTGCAAGGACTTGAAATCAAGGCAGAAATTGAGGGAACAGTGAAAGAAGCAACAAAGCTGGGGAATAAGACTGGATTAGAACTAGAAGCATTTTTGGATATCGACGCAGGGCGTTGCATCATGGGCCGGAATGTTGGGGTTCATTTGCTGAAACATAGGATCACAAGAAACCACCTGCTCAATCCGGACCTTCTGGAAGACCTTGACCGTCCATCAGAACTTGTGAATGGCATGGTGCTCGATCTAATATCGTTCCACAAAAAGGAGAACCTATCGCTGACTTCTGCCAGATTCCTGCATCGGTTGTTTTTGGACACAACATTGTGCTTGCACCATTTTCTTCTTCTGGCAGAACATTCACAGTCGAATCTCCAGCAAACCTGCCTGCCATGTACACCTGTTTCAAGCAGTACTTGACTGACAACTTTGTTTGACTGACTTTGAAGAAGGGGTATATATGCATTTGACTGTCACTTCTCATCCGACTGTGCACTTTGCAAGAATTTAGTTTTCCCCAGAGAACTGTGAACAATGTTAGTAAATTTATCCCACATACGTGAGAGAGATAACCGTGAGATAAAAATCGTTCAAATCACACGTGTGTATATCATGTAAATGAGGTCAACCGGAAGGTCAAGCTATGTAAATTAGTAGTACATGGGATAAACCGGAAGGTCAAGCTAATCCTATCGAGGAAGGATATGCTTTGCTGTTGTTGTTCCTTTTGGTTTCTTTTATCCTGTGGCCACTGCTTTTCTTTTTATCTGGTATATTTTGAAGTGATGGGTTTGATTTCTTCCACAAATTGTCTCGAAGCGTGCGTCACCATTGCTTCGCTCGAATACTCCGCCATGACTCGCGATCAACGCAACGGATTTTACCGGTTTTGCAGGTACTCGGTTTTGATTGTTCGAATATTAAACTTAACAGTGTTGACAAAGGCGAACTACTTTGTCCTAGTTTGAGAGTGTGTGTCATGGCGGAGGAATGAATGTCAAATTGAGTAAAGTGGTTTGAAGTTCTAAAGCGGTTGATCCAAAGGCAATATCGCTGTCGGTGACTTTTAGTTAGATCTGGCACAGTATATAATGTAGGATAAACAGAATACTACATGGCTTGCTGTGTCGTACCAGATTTACACTCGTTGCTTTTTCAAATCGTAAACAGCTCGCTTTCGCAGTTCACTATTTAAACAAGAAGGGCAAAGCCCATACGACTCACATCCTTGACCTTTACATGACCTTGACCTTCAGGGTCAAGGTCAAATAACTAAACCTAGCAATGACATCATACACTAAGAACTGCTTTACACATTTTTCCTACCAAAATACATGTGACCTTGACCCAAGGTCAAGGTCATCTAAGGTCATGCAACACAAAGCTGTTAATTCAAGACATAGGAAGTACAATGGTGCTTATTGGCTCTTTCTACCATGAGATATGGTCACTTTTAGTGGTTCACTACCTTATTTTGGTCACATTTCATAAGGGTCAAAGTGACCTTGATCATATGCGACCAAATGTGTCTCATGATGAAAGCATAACATGTGCCCCACATAATTTTTAAGTTTGAAACAGTTATCTTCCATAGTTCAGGGTCAAGGTCACTTCAAAATATGTATACAATCCAACTTTAAAGGACCCTTGCGACCTTGACCTTGAAGCAAGGTCAACCAAACTGGTGTCCAAAGATAGGGCTTACATTGCCCTGTATAGCATACATAGCTAAGGTTGCCATTCTCGATAACTTCAGAAGAAAATGTGAAAAATGGCCGTTTTTAAGACAACAATTACGGCCCCTGTGACCTTGAACTTGAAGTGAGGTCAAGTTGCCGCACATGTTTTTTGAGATCTTGTAACCATACACCATCAGGCCACATCAGGTGTTGATAGACTTAATAGTGTCCAAGAAATATCCAACGTTAAAGTTTTCCGGGCGGACGCCGGGACGGACGGACGGACGACTCGGGTGAGTACATAGACTCACTTTTGCTTCGCATGTGAGTCAAAAAACAACTCGTGTAAATCTGGTACGACACAGCAAGCCATGTAGTATTCTCTAGATCTTACTTCAATCAATCAATCAATATGAGGCTTATATCGCGCATATTCCGTGGGTACAGTTCTAAGCGCAGGGATTTATATATATATTTTTTTAATTTAAAAAAAAAATTTTTTATGCAATTTATATCGCGCACATATTCAAGGCGCAGGGATAACAGTGACATTTTTATCTAAGCCTATACAATTTTGCCAGGAAAGACCCTTTTGTCAATCGTGGGATCTTTAACGTGCACACCCCAATGTAGTGTACTTGATTGAACACATATTTGTGAAGATAACATTGTAATCAATCTACACACCAAAAATCATGGCTGTATTTTCAGTAGTTTCTGAAATATTTCAATCTGAAATGTGCTACCCCCCTCTGGGGGGGGGGGGGGGGGGGGGGGTTTGTCCACTCTTGGGGGATTATTTTCAACATTACACTGAATTTTACTGATGTCTGTAAAGATTACACTGTAATCTATCTACACACCAAAATTTTTCGTTGTATCTTAAATAGTTTCTTAATTATTGGCCTTGAAGTGCGAAAAACTGTAATTTTCCTGTTTTTCCGCTTGACAAATTGAGGTTTTTGACATTTTTGAGGCTCTTTTACTCCAAAAGCATTGAACTAAGCTGTCTGAAAAAAAATAGCCATGTTCTACACACATTTGTTTGGAATATGTGAAAGTTTCAGACAGCTGCTATACATATTGTGTGAATTGTGATGACCCAAAGTTGCCCTCCCGTGCAATTTTGCGATGGGTTTAATTGTGTTTTTCATGAAGTTTGCATGCTTGCTGACAGAAGCCATATGAGATTAGAGGGCTAGAACTATGTGTTTTTTCTATTCTTGGTTGCTGATAACAGATCCTGAAAAGTTGAAAGGGCTGAGGATAACTATGTGGTACCCACATGCTGCTGAAGTTGCCCTATTTTACAGTTTTAAGCAGAGTCGCGACAGCGTATGTACTAAAATATCAAAATCTCAGGAACTAATAAAGGTATCCACTTACTTTTTTTTGTGTTTTGCTTGTACTTTATTTTTCTTTCAAGACATCACAAAACATTCACTCTCACTTCAAAACCAAGTTTTGACTGCCGCTACCTATTCAAAGACCTGGAAAAAAGCCCCAGAACAGATTATATAATAATTGATTTTAAATTTTCGTTTTAAATCAGTGTCTTTTCACAAACTAGCCTTTGTTATTTTGAATGCATAGTTCAGTCTTAGAGTGAGAGAATGTGTGAGGCATAAATTGCTTTTGACAACAACAAAAGTTCCCGTTGAATCGAGAAGCTCCCCCAAAATCATTTTTATTACACATGCCTATTATAAGCCGGCATAGTGCAAGCAGATTTATTTGTGCATGTGCTTGTATGTACAAAGACAGATCATTTGTACAAGTGTTGGCTCTTCATTTTTAATTATTTTTTCAGGATCCTTAGTTGGGGGTTCCATGGTATCTGTGACTTTTGGGCAACATATCGAGTTCTGGTGGTTTTTTGACCTAATGTATCAACATGTGTGCAGACCTGCTGAGTACTTGAGGTAAATTGGTGCAATTAGATATATTGTTCTGCCTACCTGAGAGATACCACCCATGTGATAAATGAACCATCTCTTCACAGGCGTGTCTATCATGTAAATGAGGTTGGTTTAAACAACATGCCTGACAGGGATGTCATTTTCCACTGCTTATGCAAAATCTCCGAGACAAACTTCATTCTCATGGCAAGCCCAAAAGTGTTGCAAGAATGACTTAGCATCTGTGACTTTGTAATCATGAGCAGTGGAATATGAGGTCCCTGCCAGACTAGCTAAATTGACATGACCTCAATGATATTCCCACATGTGGGTGTATGGTTTAGTTATTACATGGGTTATCTCTCCGGTACATAGGATGAAAACAGAATACTACATGGCTTGCTGTGTGGCACCAGATTTACACTTATTGCTTTTCAAATGTTGAAATATTCACTTTTACTTTTGTAAACCTGGTAACACACAGTAGGCCATGTAGTGTTCTCTATTTGTATCATTGAAACGCTTCTGTCCGTCAATCACACTTTAAATTGCCTTACATTTTGGATGACATATATGCCACCCCTTTGGTATTCCTCTAATAGTTTTAGCTAAATAGAAAACTTAGTTTCAGCTAATCGCTATGGAGTATTCTTTCTTTCTTTATTTGGTGTTTAACGTCGTTTTCAACCATTCAAGGTTATATCGCGACGGGGAAAGGGGGGAGATGGGATAGGGGAAAGGGGGGAGATGGGATAGAGCCACTTGTTAATTGTTTCTTGTTCACAAAAGCACTAATCAAAAAATTGCTCCAGGGGCTTGCAACGTAGTACAATATATGACCTTACTGGGAGATTGCAAGTTTCCAGTACAAAGGACTTAACATTTCTTAAAAATTGCTTGACTAAAATCTTTACAAACATGGACTATATTCTTTACAAGAAACACTTAACAAGGGTAAAAGGAGAAACAGAACCGTTAGTCGCCTCTTACAACATGCTGGCAAGCATCGGGTAAATTGTTTCTCGTCCCAACCAATATGGGACTCCCCCTAACCCGCGGGGGGTGCTATGGAGTATGCAAACACTTGAATTATATGCGATGAAACACTCAAGCTGCTTTCTCTTGCTTATAGCTGAGAGCAGCACTGCAGCAGTGACTGTCGGGTGGAGGATCCAGTTCTGCCTGTTTCCGACATAATGGATCAACGTACATGAGTGCAGACCTGCTGAGCACCTTATCTTCTTGGGTGTGTATAGATGTATATACATTTATTGTATTAATAAATTGTCACACACACACACAGATATACTGATAAACACATTCACGCCTGCACACATGCAAGCACAAACACACGCACCAGCACGTTTCAAACGCCCACCACCACCACCGTCTCAGTCGGTGCAGCTGTTTCGGAGCCCTTAGTTTTATAAGTTAGATATGCACTGAAAGCCACAACACTTTTAAGTTAGCTTTCATTATCATTCTCTTAACTCATTGTCTCCCAGGTACGGATATATCCGTACCCACTCATATGGCTCAATCTGACCTGGTACAGATATATTTGTACACACAGTCACTTCCTGTAATGTCGATCTAACGCCTGCATTCCAGCACAGTTCCTACACAGTTACCACAATTCTGAGTGACCTGCTGCAGCACAGCTGGTCTCGGCTAAAGATAACTTGGTCAACATAGGTGGGGTAGAAAGTGTTAAAGTATGGCCCTATTTGCTTCAGTTAGCATGCTTTCTCATAGTCATACTGCTGTCATTGCAGGTTCCATTCCATGCTCTGGTGTGGGTGTCATATGCAAGAGAGCCTCCTGTTGACTTCCCGGCAGATATGTGCATGGTGAAGGACCTTGATACCACTTACAGACGTCAAAGCAGATACCATTAGAGAACAACCAGAACTGTTCAGCGGGTGCCATCGGCGAACATGAATACAAGTTACAGAACAGGAAAGCATATGTCACTGGCTAAGGGAACCGGACATCAGCTACTATAAACTTAATCAGATGCCTGTAGCAAATAATCTGGACACCAATCACAAATCAAACAGATGTGGAGGACAGAGAACATTGCATTTGATTATTGCCATATATGATTGTAACCCTGTTTGGAAAAAAGGGACATAAGCCACACTATATACTTTCTGGTTGCATGCTGAATACTCTCCATTGAACATTCAGTGAGTTTTGACTCACCTGGGCCAGAATGTATGTGTCGAGGATAGAGAACTGATAAGTCTCTTATCCCGGGGTTAGTTCAAAAACAACATGGCGGCGGTCGCACTTCAAGTGCTAAGAAACCGTGTTTTCACACACAGGAATAACCTGTTTGATGTATATGAACTGTTAAAAACTTTTCGGTTTTGCCGCGCTGATTTGTGTGACCACTGCCGGTGTTAAAAACGAATTTGAACTTCAAGTCGAAATGGCGATCCACCCAGCCCCTCCCTTTCCCTCCAACTTACTTCACTTGAATCCTAGAACAAATGTCCTTGTTGGACCGCATTTTGCCTTACCTAATGTGAATTTGCACAAGAAAACAACAACGCGAAGAAAACAATGGCACGAGAACAAGACCGGAACCCAGTTCAAAAAAACATTTCGTCACGCTTTTCATGATGTCAACGTCTACATTGATCATTTAGAACAGAGCGACGTCACCTTTCGAACGCGGATTCCTGAATTTAGAACAACCTTGACATTCTATCATGCGCAGAGATTCGGAAATCCCCATGCCAAAAATAGATTGAGGGGAATGCTTGGGTTAGTTATCTTTTCTGTAGTCTCGACTCATGCATTGCGCTAAAGTATCGATGATATCCTGGGGATAGATAGACCGAGCTAAGCTTTTATCCCGGGTTAAGATAGACCTGGACACATACATTCCGGCCCTGGTGACTAATCAGGCTGACTTACAATGGGTAGACAGAATTGAACATTGTTGTTTGCTTGGATGGTTTTCAAGGTAGAATTTACAAAGTTAACACACTGCTATGGTTTGATCAATTTCAAACATGACCACATGTGGCATTTTTTCAAAACCACATTTTTGACAAATATCGAGGATGTGTTGCAAAAGCATGTGTTCATATTTTTCTGAAATGTTTTTAAAGCTAGATCTTTGATACTTCACAGGCTATTGAAGTTGGATGACCTCTAGATGTGACCCATGTCAAGTTGACCCTCATAAACTTTTAAGTTCACAGAGGGGTTGAGTTCTTTAAAAAAAAAAAAATAATAACAGAGAAATAGTATTATTTTCAATGTGTTTGAAGCAAGATCTTTGTAACTAAATAACTTTTTCTATGTAAAGTCACACACATACAGGGTTGGATGACATCAAGTCAGCTTGATATATTGCATTAATCAATTTCAAGGTCAGATTGGGGTAGAGTTCTGGTCAATAATAGTGACAATTATTGTCTCACTTGATTGTTCAGAGTTAGGTTCTTGTCACGTCCAGATGCAGGTTACAGGTTTTTTTCATGTACTGATGTTATCATGTAGGCATGGTCACTTTCAAAGCTAATCATAGAAATTAACTTGGCTGAAGGGGAGATAATTTTGATAAAATATGTGTTGTGCTAAAGATGAATTCCCACAAAGAAGAGTGCTATAATAATTAAATCTCTTTTGTGCATTTTATTGTTACTTGTTCTGGTTAACAGGGTTATAACAAAATTGAATTAAAACTGTCTCTGCTTTGGGACATTTACCAAAAATCAACAGCTTGGTAACTCACTGTGCAAGATAGACACCTTTTTTAAAATTATTATTTAATTGACAAATTGTGTCTTTTACATGTGAGTGGATATTTAGAAATGTTGTTACATAATTTTGATTATTAATGCTCGGCCGAAAAATTAAAATAAACATGTGATGAACCTTTACTTTCTTGCCAAATGTGACAGAGTGACTGCAGCCACTGGCCTGATCATGCACGCACACATTCAATTCACACAAAACAATTGATTCAGCAAAAATTAGGGTCACAATTACGTCCCGTTAAATTTGGAAGGTTATGGTACTTTTACAAGAAAGTACTGCATTATACTATAGTAAACTATAGTAAAAGTACTATAGTACAAATTTTACAGCTACGAAAATACCACGCTGTACTATAGTAAACTATAGTAAAAGTACTATAGTACAAATGTACCGCGGCGAAAATACCACGCTGTACTGTAGTAAACTATAGTAAAAGTACTATAGTACAATTGTACTGCTACGAAAATACCACGCTGTACTGCAGTTTACTATAGTAAACTGCAGTAAACTGTGGTACATGTACTGTAGTAAACTATAGTTTACTATAGTAAACTATAGTACAGTGTGGTACAAAAGCGTGCAAAATCCTATAGTACATTTAATTGTACTACAGTTTACTATAGTATACTATAGTACATTTACCACAAAGTACTATAGTACACAGTAATGTACTATACTATAGTACTATTTGTACTATAGTATACTATAGTACTTGTACTATAGTAAACTGTAGTTTACCATAGTACAATTCAATGTACCATAGTACTTGTACTATAGTAAACTATAGTATACTGTAGTACAATTCAATGTACCATAGTACTTTTACTGTAGTAAACTATAGTATTTCATAGTACTTTTACTATAGTATACTATAGTACAAAGTGTGGTACTTTTTTACTTGGGAGACCGCCCTGATATGGCCCTTCGTGGTCGGCTGGGCGTTAAGCAAACAAACAAACAAACAAACTTTGTTTTCTGCATGTAATTCTCTGTATTGTAACAAACTTTTGGTCAGTCCCTTTGGTGGTCATTATAGTCAGGTTTGAATGTAGCACTTAAAATCAAATACATGCTCACAAGCAAAATGAGGAAACAATAAAACCCTTAAGAAAACAGATAAAAGAACGAGTGTCAGTTGTATGTGATTGTGTGTGGTTATAGTGTGTGCTAAAATGATTCATTGCACAATTTTCTGTACTTGCCTTCTTGGTCAGTCACTGAGTCAGTGGTGGTTCTCTGGCCTTATTTTCAAATTGCTTTGCCCTCTCAAGCTGTAGAATGCCAGGGAAAACCTGATGAATAATTGATGCAAGGAGTGCAAGGAGATTTAATTACTTCCTAGAGGCACTATCTCTGCGGTAAGGGTGGGGGGTATGCTTGGATCAATAATCATGCAATTGCTCCCAAGTACAGGCAGGCAGCCATGAGAAATAGAAGACTGTCCTTTTTGGGGGTGGGGTGGGGGTCTATTTGCGCTTTGAGCAAGGTTAAATCCTGGATACATGCGCTTTAGAAATATTATGCATTATTATTATTATTATGGGGCGTGGGTGGACCAGAAAACTCAAAAGTTTCTTTTTTGTCTTTCTGAGACAGATGCTTGGCAATGAGAAGTTCAGGATCCTCACTCAGCATGTTGTGATCGGTGACCAGATCATTGTCTGCTGTCCTGACAAAGACTTGGTGCGATCTTTCTTCAATGCTTTGAAAGTGAGGGAGGATTTGTATTTGCACTAAAAAAAAATAATTTGGGAAGATTCTCAAAGACATTGGGATTTTGTATGAATGATAAAATGAGTAAATCAATGTCTTAGTGCATTTCTTTGCTGCTGATTTTCTGAGTGTTGCAACTTGTATAGCAATGTTCACATATAATTCTGGTTGTCAGTACAGTAATAAAGACGTTTAAGAAGAGTCATATTGATCTTTCATCCTTCTGATGCTTTTCAATAGGTTTTGCTGCCCAGAGGGTGCTGCAGTATCATCTATCACAGTGATTTCTACGAAGAATCATGGAAATGCAACTTTCTGGGACAGAAGCCTGACACAGTCCTGCCAGATCACTTGGTGTCTGCAGAGAGGTTCCTGCTGGTTGAGATTGTTCCGCTTTCAGAACAGACTTTCAACTCACTGGACTCAGATCTGTCCGACATGGATGAGGATTTCAAGAGTTATGAATTCAGGATAATCAACCCTGTCCCACTTTCTGAAAGAAGTAAGTTGATTTAGAACACCTGTACCTCTTGGCAGCTTTAGAAGATGGAAGCCACACAAATGTGAACTGCAGCACCCTCAACACAACACTGAGCGCTATTTTTATTTTATTTAATTGGTGTGGGTTGTTTTTGATACTTTCAGACTTTAAATCGGCAAAATACCTCAGAATTGTTGATGACTGCAATCCCTGAAAAGTAATGCGTAAATTGATGCCTCAAAATAAGATTAAGTAAATATCTGCTAATATTGTAATAATATTGATAGTGAAGATATTGAAGAAAGAAAACAAAAAGAAAATCAACAAAACTAAACATCTGATGCAGAGTATTGATTATCTGTCTCTCTTTGTTTCAGTGCCAACAGTGCTGGCTAAAATGCATCTTGCCTTGAGGAATGAGAATCTGACAGAGAAAGTGGCAGAGCAGTTCTTCGTCTGCCTCAAGGAGGAATGGATGAAGTGAGTTTTTTTCTTTCTTGTTTTCATTTTCTGTTTAATTCTTGTTTTCTGCTAAACATGCAGACATTGTGCTTCAAAGTTGTGCTTTCTTACCACACTCAAATACACGAAGGGGTTTTTGAATTTGGATATTTTGTTAGTGGAATGGGTAGAGAAAAGGAGCAAGAGTAAACCAAACAAGTTGCGTAAGGCGAAAATACAACATTTAGTCAAGTAGCTGTCGAACTCACAGAATGAAACTGAACGCAATGCAACGCAGCAAGACCGTATACTCGTAGCATCGTCAGTCCACCGCTCATGGCAAAGGCAGTGAAATTGACAAGAAGAGCGGGGTAGTAGTTGCGCTGAGAAGGATAGCACGCTTTTCTGTACCTCTCTTCGTTTTAACTTTCTGAGCGTGTTTTTAATCCAAACATATCATATCTATATGTTTTTGGAATCAGGAACCGACAAGGAATAAGATGAAAGTGTTTTTAAATTGATTTCGAAAATTTAATTTTGATAATAATTGTTATATTTTTAATTTTCAGAGCTTGTTTTTAATCCAAATATAACATATTTATATGTTTTTGGAATCCGAAAATGATGGAGAATAAGATGAACGTAAATTTGGATCGTTTTATAAAAAAAATTTTTTTTTTTACAATTTTCAGATTTTTAATGACCAAAGTCATTAATTAATTTTAAAGCCACCAAGCTGAAATGCAATACCGAAGTCCGGGCTTTGTCAGAGATTACTTGACCAAAATTTCAACCAATTTGGTTGAAAAATGAGAGCGTGACAGTGCCGCCTCAACTTTCACGAAAAGCCGGATATGACGTCATCAAAGACATTTATCAAAAAAATGGAAAAAAAGTCTGAGGATATCATACCCAGGAACTCTCATGTCAAATTTCATAAAGATCGGTCCAGTAGTTTAGTCTGAATCGTTCTACACACACACACAGACAGACAGACAGACAGACACACATACACCACGACCCTCGTCTCGATTCCCCCCTCTACGTTAAAACATTTAGTCAAAACTTGACTAAATGTAAAAATGGAAGCTCATGGTCTACCATAGATGAACGTCAAAATTGACATACTCATGTAAACTGGATAAGGCTTTTGGTGGGATTTCTAAACCTTGTATTTTTTTTAGCCTTTGTAATTGCGTGTCTTCAGTGTCTGTGTTTTTGCATGCACGAATGGTTGTCTTCTATTTTGTGCTCACTTGAGACATTTCAGAGAGAAAACAATCATGATTGTAGCAATACATGTATATCTACATATATTTACATTTGCCTCCCATCTTTGCAGCAAAGTAAAGGTACTGTTCAAGTTCACCAAGGCTGGAGGAGGTCGTTCCGAGGACGAGACCCTGAAACTCCTGCAGGTTGTTGGCGCCAGGGAGGAAGACAAGCCTCTCCTCAAGTTCTGGATGACAGGGCTCAGTGTGCAGTACAGAACTCACATCCTTGCTTCCTCCAAACAGAGATAGCATCACATATGTCCGATGTGGGGGGGGGGGGGGGGGGGGGGTGATGGGATTGGGGAGAAGGGGGGGGGGGGGGGGAGAAAGAATGGTTTCTGTTTATTTAGCAAGCAGTGTAGAACTCACACCCTTATGTCCCTCCTTAGAAATAGCATCACTCTAATATGTCTGAACGATGAGAGAAAGAAAAGCATGGTAAACAACAGAGAGTGTGTGTGTGTGTGTGTGTGTGTGTGTGTGTGTGTGTGTGTGTGTGTGTGTGTGTGTGTGTGTGTGTGTGTGTGTGTTTACTCAGCACGCAATAAGAATCCCCACATCCTTGCTTGTTCCCAAAACACCATTACTCTTACATGTGTTAGATAAGAGAGAAATTGGTTATTTATTGAGAGTGAGATAGAGTGTGTGTACTGATGTGCGTGTGTGCATCTTTTCTCATTGAAGGACTGTATATGTTGCCTTTGCTGAAGACAAAAACACTGCAGGCTCTGTTCGGTCAAAAATGTTTTGAAACATGGTGCTATCTCATGAATCTGTCTGTTTTTCTGTTGTACTGTATACTTTTGTTTTTTTACTTGTGAAGGTTCGATAAACAAGATCTATTCTTTTTGCCATTTGTATTGGTTCAATACTTGATTGAATAGCTGATCATGTTTCTCTTTGATGTTTTGAGGATTTTCTCTGGACTATCACTGACTTGCATGGACACACACACATACAAAGACATACACGTCTTTCTCTCCATTTCGTCCACAACAGATGAAATTGTGAAACAGCAGAATACTGTCAACCCGACCGAAGCCGGGTGGCACAACACAATGCACAATACACTACATCTTGTCAGTTAGTGGATCTCACAACACGTCCTCTCTCTCCCATGTCTCGCAAAGTTCTCTCTCGCACATATCATGTACAAAGTAAATCTAACTTTTGCTGAAGAAGCAGACAGACATCCAATCGTAATCCTTAGTAACTATTAGTTACACAACATTCTAAGATCACATTCTGTTTCATTGGCTAAAGACAAGAAAAAGGGGGGGGGGTTAAATAAGAACCTCCCAGTCACATCCCAGCTGGCTCGCTTGATCCACCCGTATTAAAGAACTGACACCTCCTTGAACTTCCCCGCTTTCCCCCGAAATGCCGATATATGGCGTCGGGCAGATGACAGATTACATAACACCACCTGCAGAGTACCCGAGGTTGTCCCTCGGACCCAAGGTGTCGGCCTACTTCACAGGGATTAAGAGACTTTCTTCTAACTGGACAGACGGTTAATTGCCTGCAGCTAGACACGGCTAGCGCATACCAGCACTTTTAGTTTACAGATAATGAATAGACACAAAACAAACTGATCGGCAACAAAGACTAACTGGACAATGACAATAGCTTTACTCTATAATTGGTGACAGTTCACCCTGTCACAGACTAAATGTCATTCTTCGTCAGTTTTATGCAACAAAATGTAGGTTTAGGTTGACTTGTCACTTGATGTGTGCCGGTCTAGGCAAACTGGAGACATAATTATCTTGTGTGTCAAACATATTTCAGTGATAATCTTTTAATTTTGTTGTGTGTGTGTGTGTGTGTGTGTGTGTGTGTGTGTGTGTGTGCATTTATATCTTGCATAATCTTCAGTTGTGATTTCACTGTTTTTATTGGGGTGTTTTTTTCATCAACAGAATTCTTTGACATCGCCTAGCAGAAGCAAATTAGCTTATAATTATAATTGTCTGAAATATCTTGTGAAAAGCTGGCCATATCTCGTGAGGAATAAAAACAACTGAGTTGTCTTTATTGAATACTGCTTGAACACTGCCTGTCATTTGTAAATAAGAATTATCAAAGACATAATAAATGTTATTTCACCATCTGAACTGTCTTGTTTATTGGATGTATCTTTTATTGTTTTGTTGAATGTTATGTTTCTGTTTTAGTTGTAACATGAGCTTAAACTGGGGGGGGGGGGAGTGTATGCAACTATCACCAAAAAAGGATTGTTTTATCAAATGGAAAAAAAACATGCTTGACCTCTGTGTGTGAGTGTATGTGTTTGTGTGTGTCTCCCCATTGGTTCACAAGGACAATTTATCATTGGGCGCATCTCACGGACCTCTTGCATGAATACTAATCAATAATATAATCAATATGGCAAGGCTATTTACACTGTCCTACAACCAACCCAGACCGCAGTGAAACGCAGAAAGGACTGGTGACAAAGCTACTTTCGGTTTCCCCGTTCCCTCTTTCAAGGGAGGTAATCTACCGGAACTCGTGGACGATCATGCGCAAAACGCATTTGCTAACTTAGTGCATTACAAGAGTTACTTCAGTGCAGCAATATTTGTGGCTGTGTGATTCTGGTAGGTACAACGATCAAGAGCAATGATTTAAATCAATTTTGTGCGAGTGAACTGGTATCGTATCGCTTCAGTTTGAACGTGTGTAGCTGTGAAAATCGATGGTGGTCACAGAAGAATTTATCGTGACGTTTTGACAGACACTTCGGTGTTTTTACCTAGGCTCTAGTCTTCGGTGTGTGGAACCGTGAAGTTTGCAAAAGAGGCTTTTGAAATGGGGAACAACATTTACTTGAAATAATGAGACTTTTGTTATATTGCTGCAGACTGGTAGTTGTAAGGGGAATGTGTAAGTTGGAAGTAAAACTCAGGCCAAGATTCTGTTGACAGTTTCACACATGCACACACACACACACACACACACAGTAACTTGAGAAAGGGTTTCACATCATGCAGGCATTAAGTCACAGCCACACACAAGGAAAACTCAAACATGTGTAACATCAGGTACGTGTAACCGCAGCACTAGCAGTGTCTCCTAAGCCAACCAGAAGAATGAATGATCCATGAAAGTGGGACTATAACTGATTGTGAGAAAAATTGTTAATGTTAGATAGTGAGAAAAATTGTTAAATGTTAGCTAGCAGATATTGCTGCATGCATGCAACTCTAATACATGTATGTATGTTCGCAATCAAGACATTCAGTCTTCTTCTTCTTCTGCGTTCGTGGGCTGAAACTCCCACGTACACTCGTGTTTTTTGCACGAGTGGAATTTTACGTGTATGACCGTTTTTTACCCCGCCATTTAGGCAGCCATACGCCGTTTTCGGAGGAAGCATGCTGGGTATTTTCGTGTTTCTATAACCCACCGAACTCGCACATGGATTACAGGATCTTTTTCGTGCGCACTTGGTCTTGTGCTTGCGTGTACACACAGGGGTGTTCGGACACCGAGGAGAGTCTGCACACAAAGTTGACTCTGAGAAATAAATCTCTCGCCGAACGTGGGGACGAACTCACGCTGACAGTGGCCAACTGGATACAAATCCAGCGCGGTACCGACTGAGCTACATCCCCGCCCAAGACATTCAGTGTAGTGGACTTATGTTGTAAAAATTTAGTATCATTGGACACACATGAAATGATATTGGGACCCATAGACACATAGTGGCCTTGATGACAACATGACGACCTAACTAGCAGTACAGTAACGTGTCACATTTGCAAAAAATGAAAAAGACAAAAACATAACAAACTATACCTAACTCTAAGCACATGTGATATATCCAGCAAAGGTCGTATATTGGCTACATCTGTTGTTTTTTCTCCAAAAAGTCACAAACTGACAAAGACATCTGAATGTCACATTGCCAAGTAAAGAAGAACACAGGGCAAAGCACACATATGGAATTGTCCGCCGAAAGGCAAATTTCCGCCGAATTTTTTTTTGTTCCGTCGAAAAAGCAAGTGTCTGCCGAAAAAATAAATGGGGGAGGCAAAAATGGTTCTAAAAGCTGAATTTAATGGCAAACTTGGAGCTTAGATGACACCAAATTGCACCATTTGGGTTCTTTGGAGAAAAAAATTCCGGGGGGGCATGCCCCCGAACTCCCCCAGCAGGACTAGGCGCTTCGCGCCGTCGACTTTGCCATTACTTACAATTGTTCAGCCTTTTTTACTTTTTTTAATTCCCATACCTAATATGGTCAGGAATCTGTCAAGGTGTCCAAATGCAAAAATCCTGTTCTGGATACTTTTATCACTTTGTATTTTGTTCTGTTTTTAAATGACTACAATATAAACAATACAGTTATGAAGTATTCCTCAAGCAGATTCTATCCATACCAAATTTATGTCTGTCAGTCGCCTGGATGCTGAGAAAATTGACTTTGTTCAAGAAAACAAGTTGCGTAAGGCGAAAATACAATATTTAGTCAAGTAGCTGTCGAACTCACAGAATGAAACTGAACGCAATGCCATTTTTCAGCAAGACCGTATACTCGTAGCATCGTCAGTCCACCGCTCATGGCAAAGGCAGTGAAATTGACAAGAAGAGCGGGGTAGTAGTTGCGCTAAGAAGGATAGCACGCTTTTCTGTACCTCTCTTTGTTTTAACTTTCTGAGCGTGTTTTTAATCCAAACATATCATATCTATATGTTTTTGGAATCAGGAACCGACAAGGAATAAGATGAAAGTGTTTTTAAATTGATTTGGACAATTTAATTTTGATAATAATTTTTATATATTTAATTTTCAGAGCTTGTTTTTAATCCGAATATAACATATTTATATGTTTTTGGAATCAGCAAATGATGGAGAATAAGATAAACGTAAATTTGGATCGTTTTATAAATTTTTTTTTTTTTTTTACAATTTTCAGATTTTTAATGACCAAAGTCATTAATTAATTTTTAAGCCACCAAGCTGAAATGCAATACCGAAGTCCGGGCTTCGTCGAAGATTACTTAACCAAAATTTCAACCAATTTGGTTGAAAAATGAGGGTGTGACAGTGCCGCCTCAACTTTCACGAAAAGCCGGATATGACGTCATCAAAGACATTTATCAAAAAAATGAAAAAAACGTTCGGGGATTTCATACCCAGGAACTCTCATGTCAAATTTCATAAAGATCGGTCCAGTAGTTTAGTCTGAATCGCTCTACACACACACACAGACACACACACACGCACACACACACACACGCACGCACATACACCACGACCCTCGTTTCGATTCCCCCTCGATGTTAAAATATTTAGTCAAAACTTGACTAAATATAAAAAGCACCTTTTTTTGCACACAACTTCACAAGGCGTACACGCGAAACGCATGGTGCATTGTGCATTGAATAACCAAGTTACTGATAAGGGTATCATCTCAATCTAATTTTTAATAGGTCCAGAAATGGATGGAGAAACATATGTTAGATTATTAAAAGTTTGATCTGAAAATAGGTTTTGGATTTTGAGCGTTCTTTTTTAGCTGGTCTGTATGTTACATTTGGTGTAAATAATCATGAAAAAATGGAAACTATCTTAAAAAAATGTTTCTGGTCAAACTTACTTAAAAATCATTGCAGAGGAAGGTCATTAGGTAGGATGATTGTAATTTTAAAGATATTGAGCGAAAAAGTTGTGTTTGATGTAATTTAATTGTCCTTCTAAGTTAAAAATATGCGTTTGGTGTAAATGAAATTTTACCTACTTGCCCAAACAAGTTTTGTCACAGTCTTTAAATAATACCATAATACACAAAAGTGTGTGTTTTCTTATACCTCAGACACCTGGTAGTTAAACTATGGTCACAGGATTCCTAGTGCTTACACCTGTTGGCTTGTAGAGTGACTTAAGTGAGGCCTTCTGACAAGGGTGTGAATGTAACATGATTGATACATACTTGAAAATGACAGTGAATTTGTTTTAGAGACAGAAGATAACTTATCAGTGCTTAAGGACAACCAGCAAGACCAAACCTTTGTTTCAACATGAAAACAAGTACACTGAATGACAAAATTTACCTCAGAAGGACCACTGTTGGGGCATTTTGGTGTAAAGTAACATACATCACCTTGTTACATTTAGTCAAGTTTTGACTAAATGTTTTAACGTAGAGGGGGGAATCGAGACGAGGGTCGTGTGTGTCTGTGTGTGTGTGTAGAGCGATTCAGACTAAACTACTGGACCGATCTTCATGAAACTTGACATGAGAGATCCTGAGTATGGTATCTCCAGACGTTTTTTTCATTTTTTTGATAAATGTCTTTGATGACATCATATTTGGCTTTTCGTGAAAGTTGAGGCGGCACTGTCACGCTCTCATTTTTCAACCAAATTGGTTGAAATTTTGTTCAAGTAATCTTCGCCGAAGCCCGGACTTTGGTATTGCATTTCAGCTTGGAGGTTTAAAGTTTAGTTAATGAGTTTGCTCATTAAAGTTGTCATTAAAATCGATTTTTCGCAGACAGATTAAAAATTGATTGCATCATATTCTTCATCATATTCTGAATCTAAAAATATATACATATGTCATGTTTACTCTTAAAATGTGATCACAATTAACGAAAATAGATTAATTAGTCTTACGATTAAAATTTAAGAAATCGATCCAAAAATGATTTCATCTTATTCTTTATCATTTCCTGATTCCAAAAACATATAGATATGATAGGTTGTATTCAAAACAAGCTCAGAAAGTTAACAAGAATACAGAAAAGCGCGCTTTCCTGCTTAGCACAATACGCCACCGCGCTAATCTGGCGTGTCAATATCGAACTCACGGAATGAAACTGAAGGCACAGACCCCCCCATGGTGACCCTCGCTGAAGTCTTAAAACGTGGGTCTTAAAAGTTAAAGATACTGAACTTGTCAAATCCAGGTGCACGGAGCCCCTGGGGCTTTTAGTCATACCTCAGGCAGCTATCCGTTAGAAGAACTACCAAGTTTCATTGACTTGCACCCAAAGAGTCAAGAACTGCGATTTTTTTACGAATTAATTTCGTACTCGGACCCGGCTGGTCTTGGCCTATTTTTGGATCTAAATTTAGATCAGGTAGATCACCACATCATGCACAAAAAGACACTCACTAGCAAACTATGTCAGACGTCATCATGAGTTTGTGTAAAACAAAATGGAGGCCGGAATCACTCAGTTGAATCGAACTCCGACCAAACACCACGTAATAACTAGGTTAATTTATGCACTCGCGTGAACAAGAAACTGTCGAGCTTCACAGATGTCGTCGTTGGGTAGTTTTGGGTTTATTTTACTACCATAGGAGGATTTTTGAACTGTAATTGCACTCAGCTGCAACAAAATTGCAAAACGAAGGCTGTGAGCTGCACTGTGCCTTTAACAGAGGGCCATTTTATTATTACTGTTTACAGACATGTTTTAACTTTGCTAACTTCACTGTTGTTGGAACAGCTGTGCGAGTAAGACTGCCACAAACACTTGCACACCTGTGAAACCTGTTCTGCAGATTGGCAACCAGGTTGGGGGGTGGGGGAGGAGCGGAGGAGGAAATTAACTGCTGTATTTTGCTTTTTTCTTCCTTTCTTTTTTATTTACATGAAAGGCCTAGATACTGTGTGAAGCAAACATTTCTTGAAAAAAAGAAAAACAGGACAGGCTACCCTATTCTGACACTTGAAATTTGAGTACTGCTTGTGCAATCTTTGTTTTGTTTTTATTTGTTCTATTTATATCTATTTTTAAGGGTACTACATGTACATGTACTACATTTTTTGTTTGTTGGTGTTGTTACCCTTGTCTCTTTTTTTTTATTTTTTTTTTAAAGGGGAGAGGGGAGATTTGTCAAAATCACAGCAGTAGAGGAAAAAGTCCTGAAGTATTACTCTAACAAAAGTGTTGTCATGATAAAGCGCATGTACATGTATAGAAAGACAGCCTATTTTCTGATGCTGCGAAGACTCATTGAATTTTTCCCCTTTAGTTCTGATCCATTATATTTCTTCTCCAAAAGTCACAAACTGACAAAGACATCAGAATGTCTTTGTCACATTGGCAAGTAAAGAAGAACACATACAAGATTAAGCATACATGTATACATCATAATATATATTCTACATGCAAAACTCCTATGTTTATGCCAGCCAAAGGAACCAAACAGCTCCAACAAAGCAGAGTCAGCTGCTTGCATACCATGCTGTTTACACACAATGGATGTGAATACTGTGATGGTTGTCTCAGCTGGATGGTGTTAGGGCTGGTTTCTGGCTAGAACACTAGCTCAGAGGATCCAACTCTTAGCAACTGTAGCACAATTGGGCTGCAGTCTGCATGATGTGTGTGCAAACTGGTCAAACCTGTTTGTCTCTCTCCTGTTAGTCTCTCTATCCCTTTCTCTGTCATCCTCAGAGCCCCCTCCCCAACCCTCTCTCTCTCTTTCTGGTCAGATTTATATATCTCTCTCTCTCTTTCTGGTCAGATGTATCTCTCTCTCTCTCTCTCTCTTTCTGGTCAGATGTCTCTCTCTCTCTCTCTCTCTCTCTCTCTCTCTCTCTCTCTCTCTCTCTCTCTCTCTCCAACAAAGCAGAGTCAACTGCTTGCATACCATGCTGTTTACACACAATGGATGTGATAGTAGATTTAGTCCCTCTTTAGGGCGAGGGCCAGATGCAAAAAAGTATTCCTATGCTTATTCTGTTACCCTGGTAAAATAAAGAATTGTCGTTGTCATTGTGTCCCCTTCCCTTGCATACAAATGTTCAGGTGCTCAAAACTGTGCTTGTGGACTAGATAGAATGTATCCAGTGTTCTTCATCATAGTAGCTCTAGCTTTAGAATTGTTTCACATTTGTGATGCAGTCTGAGGTCTTTTTTTTCCCCTCTGACTCTGAGCTCACAGTGTTATTGAGTTAGTGTAAATGCACAGGACAGTGACATGAATTTTTCATGAAAAGTCAGTCAGACTGAACTGTTAAGTTCCCAGGAGAGATATATATCTCTCTCTCTCTCTCTCTCTCTCTCTCTCTCTCTCTCTCTCTCTCTCTCTCTCTCTCTTCTCTCTCTCTCTCTTTCACCCTATCCCCATGCATGAGCAAACACACATCACACACACACACACACACCATCTCTCTCTCTCTCTCTCTCTCTCTCTCTCTCTCTATCTCTCTTTGTCGCATAAGAAACTCTCCCTGACTGTGACCTTTGCCATCATTTCTTTCAGTAGAAGGGGATCAGTACTGCTGACAAGATTAAAGGTCATGCATGCGCTTACTGACTTAGAGCAAGCTGGAAACAAAGTTAGGTCTGTAGCTGTGGGAACTCAGATCCATAGAAATGTTATATTACTGCTCGAGAACACACCTAGTAGCCTGAAGTTGACCATCCCTCTCTTTTTGACCTGAAACTTGAGCGCTCACTTCCTTTGGCTGTTGAAAAGTGTACTGTTCATTGCTGTTTCCTTGACATGTGGATATTAATTGAGGATTGCACACAAAGCATGCATTGTTAGACATCAGCATTTACATTGCTTTCTTGTGATGACCCAAAGATTCATGAAATAATTGATTGCTGTCAGTTCTGTTGCTAATTTTTGTTCAAGAGTCTACTGTATATTATTGAGCCTGGTGAAGGATTCTTTCTGATGATGTACTGTACATTTACATCGGAAATGATTGAATAGTAATGGTTGTGAAAAACATGGTACATTGGATTTGGAGAAATGTTTAGTCAGGCGAATGATTGTTCATTTCAGAAAGAAAAAACCACGATGCAAAGTTAGTGATCTGACTGCTGTAGTTGTGAATTATCTTATTCAAGGCCTCATGTAAGAAAAGAAAGCCTTTTTGCTTTTGAAGATTCCTGTGTTCAGTTTTAGCCCTGGCTGTGTCTGTTTGTTTTAAGTATTTTTCCTTGACTGCATCAGCTGGTGAAGGAAGTTGTGCAGTTTCAGGTGTGTTCATTAGCTGTGCAGTGGAACCTACCTTTTAAAGGCACAGTGCAGCTCACAGCCTTCGTTTTGCGTTTTTGTTGCAGCTGAGTGCATTTACAGTTCAAAAATCCTCCTATGGTAGTAAAACAAACCCAAAACTACCCAACGACGACATCTGTGAAGCTCGACAGTTTCTTGTTCACGCGAGTGCATAAATTAACCTAGTTATTACGTTGGTGTTTGGTCGGAGTTCGATTCAACTGAGTGATTCCGGCCTCCATTTTGTTTTACACAAACTCATGATGACGTCTGACATAGTTTGCTTTAGGGACGTGTCTTTTTGTGCATGATGTGGTGATCTACCTGATCTAAATTTAGATCCGAAAATAGGCCATGACCAGCCGGGTCCGAGTACGAAATTAATTCGTAAAAAAATCGCAGTTCTTGACTCTTTGGGTGCAAGTCAATGAAACTTGGTAGTTCTTCTAACGGATAGCTGCCTGAGGTATGACTAAAAGCCCCAGGGGCTCCGTGCACCTGGATTTGACAAGTTCAGTACCTAATTAACTTATTTAGGACCTTCTGAATTAAGTCAGAGTCCCTCCCTTTTAAGACCCTGTCTTCTCTTTTTTATTTTTTTCATATGCCTTATAAATCTACCCCCTCTTTTTTTTATTTTTATATAAAACCTGATTTTTTTAAAGCTTTTTTGAGGGGGGGGGGGGGGTAGGGGTTCCACTGTTTTGTAATGCAGTTTCAGTGCCTTGTGACTCATCAAGTGGTTTCCACAAAAACTTCCCCTCAGGGTGAAGTCAATTTTGCCCAGTCAATTCTGCCCAGCAGGCTGGATGAAACCAGTGGATGTGAAAAGTTCACTTGTGTTGAAGAATAAGAGGGAAGCTGTGCAACATCACTTTGACTCCGAGTGTAAAGTAGTACCTGTGATGTGAGGCCTCCTCCCATGGGAGGAAACCTCCTGATAAAAGACATCTTTGATTGTCCCTTTGTCTGTCTATCTTGTCGAAAAGCTTGGAGAGCATAGGATCATTGTGTGATACAGGCTATATAACTTAGGATTATAATTACATATTCTTACGCCGAATCATATGATTTGCATTGACCCACTTCGATGCTTAGGTTATGATAAAAGCTACCCCGTCTAGGTATAAGGGGAGCAACCCCAACTAAAAAAGTGACTGCACCAGCATGACTGGCACCCTGGGTTACGTCCCATGTAGCACACTACGTCATCAATGGTGCTGGTCACGTGATACCCCTTCAATCGACTACTATCACTCAAGGGTGACGGTTGTGTTTGCTTTTGCTCTGGCTGGTTTTGTGTCTACGGCACCCACCGGCCTCGGCCCCCGTCTACTTCTTGCTGGCTTGCAGCTGGTGAGATCGTTCATTTTTTCTTGAATGTTTTATTGTTTCTGCTGTGAATTTCGCATGTCCGTTGGACTCTGAAGTTTTCAGCAGTTGTTTGGCTTCCTCACGGTCGCCATTTGCATTAGCACGTTGTCTGGCTTCTGTTGTTTTAGCCGGGTTCGGTCTATTAACGCTGTCGTAGCTTGCTTTGTAGCTGCCGTCGGTAGCTTTTACGTACGTGCTTATCTATTTGCTTGCTTGCTTCTGAAATGTTTGTGTCTGTACGGACTTTATTATTTTCAGACTTGTGGCTTCCTCCTTGGTCGCCATTTTTAGCTAGCATGTTGTTGTTATGTTGATTTTTCGTCCGTACTCGGACGCTTAACTCTTCGTATAGCTAGTTGTTTAGCTGCCTTTGGTAGCTCCTAAACTGGTTTTAGCTGCCCTCTTTGCTGGCTTCTGAAAGGTTGGCGTCCTTTCGGACTTTGCTAGTTTCAGTTGTTTGATTATTTTTCTCTTGGTGCTTACATGGCCGTTAATGAGAATTAGAGGGAGCTAAGGCCGAGGGTTAGGGCTTGGGCCCTGCTAAGCTCTATCCCTCAGCAGCCTCTTATTTTGAAGAACTCCGTTGTTGTTCATGTTGGCACATTTTTAGGCAATTTTTTACGTTGTTCTGTGCCGTTTTTTATGTTACGGACGATTGGCCGTCTGGCTCTCTGCCGTCCGTTTTGGCCTCTAAGGCTGTCGTTTTACGTCTGTTTCGGCTCCAGAGTCTAGGGCTCTGGGGTCTGCACTTATCTTTTGCTTATTTCCAGAAATAGATTCCCTCGTTCGCGAGGTTTGCCGCGGCGGACTTCGTCGCCAGCTCTGCCCCCCGCCTGGGGGTTAGGCGACGTTCTCTCCTTCAGACTCTGGGTCTTCTCCGGACCAGGCTGCTGTCCACCGCGATGTTTCTGGACGGTCCCTTGGGGATCTTCTTCTCCTCTTCCTGGCCGGCATTTGTTGCCTTCCGCTTGCGGTAGCGCAACAGTGCATGTCCCTCCGGGGATCCGGCCACTTCAAGGTTGGTGTCTGCAGCAGCCGTTTACGGCAGCTGCACTTCCGGTTTCCGGAATCGGATGTTCTCCTGCTAGTGAGCGACTTGCGTTCACGTCGGGTCAGAACCTCTCCGTACTCCAGCAGTCGGTTCCGACAGCTGGGCTTCCTGCTTTGGCAGGAAGTAGGGGTTCACCGTCTAGTGAGCGACTTGCGTTCACGTCCGGACCGAACCCCGCCTTACACCAGCAGTTGTACGCGACAGCTGGGCTTCCGGCTCCGGCCGGAAGCAGTGGTTCTTCCGCTCGTGCGCAGCCTGCTGTCGCGTCCGGTGCGTCCCACATCTTACGTCAGCAGTCGTCCGCGACAGCTGCTTCCGGCTCTGGCCGGAAGTAAAAGGCTCACTGGCTAGTGTTCGGACTACGTTCACGTCCGGTTTGAGCCTTGCCTTACGTCAGCAGTCGTCCGCGGCAGCTGCGCTTCCGGTTCCGGCCGGAAGTGTAGGTTCACCGGTAGTGCACAGGCTGCTGTCACGTCCGGTTCGGGCCTTACCCTACGTCAGCAGTCGTCAGCGTCAGCTGGGCTTCCGGTTCCGGCCGGAAGTGTAGGTTCACTGGGTAGTGCTCAGGTTGCTGTCACTTCTGGTTCGAGCCTTTACCTACTTCAGCAGTCGTCCGCGACAGCGCCGCTTCCGGTTACGGCCGGAAGCGTAGGTTCACTGGTTAGTGTACAGACTGCTGTCACGTCCGGTTTTGAGCCTTGCCCTACGGCAGCAGTCGTACGCGACGGCTGTGCTTCCAGTTCCGGCTGGAAGTATCGGTTCACTGGTTAGTGCACAGGCTACTGGCACGTTCAGTTCGAACCTTGCCTTACGGCGGTGGTCGTACGCGACCTCTGCGCTTCTGGCTGCGGACGGAAGTGTGAGCTCACCGGTTAGTGCACAGGCTGCTGTCACTTCTGGTTCGAGCTTGCCCTACTTCAGCAGTCGTCCGCGACAGCTTTGCGTCTGGTTCCGGCTGGAAGCGTAGGTTCACTGGTTAGTGCACAGACTATGGTCACGTTCGGTTTGAACCTTGCCTTATGTCGGCGATCGTGCGCGACCTCTGCGCTTCTGGCTCCGGCCGGAAGTGGGGGCTCACTGGATAGTGGACCTGCTATGGTCCCATCTGGTTTGAGTCTGGTTTTTTCGTCAGCAGTGCCCTTTGGGCTTGCAGGCTCCCTGCCTCAGGCGGATTAGCAGCTACCACACACTTCGGTAGTGGGTTCTGCCGTTCTCCTCACTTCCTGTGCCTTTGGTCTTCGACGCCTCTCATCCTCCTCTTAGTCAGGGGTGAAGTTTGGCCGTTGACCTGCAGGAAAGGGGCTTCAGGCTCCGGCCTTCCCAGCTTCGGGACATTAGCGGCTCAGAGGAGGTTGCCTTTGCCCAAGATGTCCCGGAATTTGCTGTCGTCTTTTGCCCCTCTGCGTGCACCTTTGCCGGTCACGCCGGAACTTCTTCTTTGGGGAACGTTTCGAGTCCCCTGCTCTCTGAGCAGACTCTCTTCCCCTCTGAGGAAGTGGGCAGACAGCTTTTGGAACTTGCTTCCATCTCGGAGACACTCCTTTACGGAGTTCTTTGCGCCCTTTACACTCAGTTAAGAGCAGGACGCAGGGGATGCTTTCTCCACCTTTGCTAGGGCGAATTTAGAACGGAGAAGGCCTTCCTCTCTGCACAATGCCCATACGGTCATGTACAGACGGGACTTGTTCCTCGCCCATTCCTAGTTTGTGAGGAATCAATGAGACACCCTTAGTTCTTCACCCTTGGTGGATGGGTCTCTCTTCGGCCTCCTGGCCACTAAGGCCTCCTGGCCTTCAAGTCCTCCTGGTCTCTGAAGCCTCCTGGTCTCTTAGGCCTCCTGGCCCCCGAGGCCTCCTGGCCTCTAAGGCCTCCTGGCCTCCAAGGCCTCCTGGCCTCCAAGGCCTCCTAGGCCTCCTGGCCTCTAAGGTCTCCTGGCTTCCAAGGCCTCCTGGCCTCTAAGGCCTCCTGGTCTCCAAGGCCTCCATGGCCTCCTGGCCTCCAAGGCCTCCTAGGCCTCCTGGCCTCTGAGGTCTCCTGGCTTCCAAGGCCTCCTGGCCTCTTAGGCCTCCATGGCCTCTGGGCCTCTAAGGCCTCCTGGCCTCTAAGGTCTCCTGGCTTCCAAGGCCTCCCTGGCCTCCTGGCCTCCAAGGAGATAAAGATTTGTGGGGACCTTCAGGTCTCTTCTTTTGCTCTTCAAGCTTTGAAGCAGCAAAACGGGCTCTACCTAAGCAGACTCAGCTTTTTCAGGCTAAGTCCTCCGCTCAGGTTTATCCGGAGAGGTTCTTCCTTTCACAGACGTCTTAGTCTGTGTTTTTTGGGAACAACAGCCGGCATTAGGGCATCCGGGTTTTTTAGCCTCGGCTGGTACAACAGCCATTTCTTCCGTTGGTGGTGGTGGTTGTTGTTTGCTCTTTTGGACTCGGTCCTTGTGGGTCTTTCGCCGATTTAGAGTCTTTCTCTAGCGATCGGACTTGTTCTGGTGTTTCGTCCAAACTTAAGGTTTCTTGAGTTGGCCTCGGAAGTTACATTCAGATTTTACTGAGTTTGCATTGGTTTTAGCAATGCATGGTGAGGGGTCATTCTTGTGGCCTATCACTTTTCTCAGCTTTATTGGCTAACCCTCCCCTTTCGGTGGAGGTCTAGTTAATTTCCTGGTTTCTTGGTGCGGGCTTTCAGCCCAGCATCTTTGATGGCAGGTCTACGGGCGTTCCGGCTCTCAGCCTTAGCTCGTGTAATAGTCTCCTGCCTGGCATGGGCGACTACGGTCTCCGTGTCTCTAGAATTTGTGTCTTCCTCTTCTCCCTCATCCTGCCATGAGGCGAGTCGGGTCGACTTCCGGTGGGGTGGGTTGCCTGTTAAGGTCACCCTTCTACCGCTTGCATCTATTACGGACTCTTGCCTGTTGTGTTCCGTGTCTGATTCTCGGTTCTGAGGTATCAGACGTGTTTGGTTTTTCAGCCAGACTCAGGATTTTTCTGGGCTCGGTCGGCCGCGGAATTTACTTCGGGCCCTTCGTCTTGAGAACTCTCGTTCAGGGAGTCTTAAGGCTGGTTAGCTTCACAGTTTTCTGTTTTTCCTTTCCAGTCTCGTTTCTGTTTTGGGTTTTTGATTTTCTTTCATTTACCTACAAGCAGACTGCTTTGTGATCACTCTGACTTTAGTCTTTTCGGTTAGAGTCACCGGTCACATCAGGCTTTGGCCACCGCGTTCTCCGCTCTGCTGGCGGCTTACACTTTTCGTAGGCCGCTTCTTCCTCTGTTTACCTCCCTCTGTGCTTCTGCATGGACTGGTAGTGGACTTCTGGTGACCGTCTCTTCTGAGTTGTTTCTTTGAGTTTGACTCTGGTTTTTTGTACTCAGACGTCTCTCTCTCTTTCTAGGAAACAGGTCACTCCTCTCTGGAGCTGACCGTTATCTCTCCGGCCTTTCGGGCCTCTCTCCATGCCAAGGTTTTTTCTTTGGCATGATTGTCTTACGGTCCTGGGGAAGGTTGGTGCTTTTCATTTATGATCGGTCAACCTTACGCTTAGTCGTTTCCAGGGTTTTTGGCATTTCCTTCCAATAGTAAGGGGGGGGGGGGGGGGCAGCTTGTCTGTCCCTCTACTCGGCTCGGGTTATTCAAGACTTGAGCCCCTTTCTGGGCTGTTTTTTATGGTTCAGGAGATGGGAAGAAGTGCTGAGCACAGCTTACGGGCTCTCTGATGCTGTCTTTCGCATTTTTTGCCTGAGCGGCATTGCGACTGTCATTTAGGTTGGTTCTCGGTCCTCGTTCTGTCTTTTGGCAGTGGGCCAGTTCCTGGCAAGGGTTTTAGAGTGAGCTAGATGTTTTCTTTCTCACCGGCTCTTTCCCTGATGTTTGGCAGTGGGCCAGTTTTTTGGCGAGGGATTCTCTTCCCCTCCGCCTTGGCGTAGCTATCGGCTATCTTTCCCCTAGGTTCAGCCCGAGCTCTTTTTCCAGGGCCTGGGCCTCCTCCTCGGCCGTTTTACGGTCTGGGAGGTTGGATGATGTCCTGCACACAGCTTACTGGTGCTCGGCTTTTGTCTTTATCAGTTTAATAGGGAGACATTGCTGCCTTGGGCCTCTTCCTTGGCCGTCTTGCGGTCCCACAGAATGAGCGAAGTTTTGAATACAGCTTATGGGCGATCAGACGATGTATTCATCAGCTTTTATCTGAGAGACATTGCTTCGCTCTGTAACGATGGATCAAGGTCCCTGCCTGCCTTGGTGGCAGCGGGCCAGTGCTTTTCCAGAAATTGATGGTGAGTTTGAACTTTTTTGATCTTACCCACCGCCTGGTTGGAGTTATCTGCAAATCATGTGATTCGGCGTAAGAATATGTAATTATAATCGAAAATTTTTATCTAAATTTTGATTTGATTAATATACTTACCCGAATCACATGAGTAATTCCCTCCCTCCTGCCCCGCTCGATTTTTTCATGTTCTATTAGTCGATTGAAGGGGTATCACGTGACCAGCACCATTGATGACGTAGTGTGCTACATGGGACGTAACCCAGGGTGCCAGTCATGCTGGTGCAGTCACTTTTTTAGTTGGGGTTGCTCCCCTTATACCTAGACGGGGTAGCTTTTATCATAACCTAAGCATCGAAGTGGGTCAATGCAAATCATGTGATTCGGGTAAGTATATTAATCAAATCAAAATTTAGATAAAAATTTTCGAGTTATGGCCAGCTTGTTTCTTAGTGTTGTCAGTTTTTATCCTGTGGTTGTGTCTTACTAGTGAAACCGTTTGTACCAAAAGGGGAGTGGTTTGATGCCTACTTGCTTTAACTTCTATTGTTGTAACGCAGACTTTTTTTTCATTCCGTTTTATGTTCAGAGTGATGGTTAGTAATCTTGATGGTTTATACTGTCTGTGTGTGTGGCTGTAGTAGGTTTAATGCAATATTGCTCGGTATGTAAAGCAAATTTGTAATTGATACTGATAGTTAACTTCGATGTGTTTGAATCTTATGTTAGTTCATCAATTGATTTAGGAATATTCATTGTTAGGCGCTTAGAACGATTGTAGGATTTGCACCATAAACAGATGCTATATAAACTGCTATGCATTGCTAATACACTTATTTAATCTGTTACAGGCAATGTCACACGCTTGAGCGAAACCATGGCGGGTAACACAGAGACCAGCACACTGCTGTTTAACACCCTCATCAAGTAGGCCGACCAATGGCATCTTCTGCCGGCAGTAATTCATTCAAGGACGCTGGAGTGATTTTGTTTTCACTGCCGACATGGATTTCTTTATAGGATTCGCGTCTTCCTTTCTGGATGGCACCTGAAAACACCTGTCTGTGAATATACGTTTGAACAGTCCAAAATGGTTGTGAAAAATTATGGTGCTAGCTAGTCTTGCCGTTTTCTGTGAGAATGTTCTGTTGTATATGAAAATTTCAGATTTATATGTTTGAAAGAGAGTTGTAAAGGAGAGTTCCAAGAATTATCATAAGTCAGATTTACAAAACAATTAATATTTATTTCTCTTGTGACCAAAGAGAGGAAAAACTTCAACATGTGGAGCACTTGCCGATATTTTCTTGTGCGCTGCGTCTGCCTCAAACGCATGACGCTCATGCGTGCGCTTGGCTGTGTGTTGCTGCTAAGCGTGCTTACATCTGTGTTGTTCTCCTATCACTTAATGAGCTTTAAAATATCCAGCAGTAAACGAACGCTGGTTTCTCCACAACCTCAGGTCTCCTGCCCCCCAGATCCTGACATACCCCCAAACTTTACCTACCAGCCTCGAGATCATCGAACAAAAGAACGCAACCACTTAGGTAGGCGGGCACTCATCATCGTAGAGAATCAGTACACCAAAACGGGCAAAGGTATACACAATGTGTTGGACGCTCTAAGGATAGACTCCAAAGTGGAGACGATAGGGAACAATCTCCCTATGCTGACTCACGGGGAGAAAGGCAAGTTTGCTGTGATCATTTTTGAGAATTATTCCACCTATTTGACAATGGACTCGTGGAACCGGCAGCTGCTGGACAAGTACTGCAAGAACTACAACGTAGGGATCATCGCCTTCATCCAGCCCAAAAGGGATGACGTGTTCCTGGAGAACCTCAACGACTTCCCTCTCACCGTGGAGTACAACATCCCTCTGGTCAACTACAAGCTGAACATCTACTCCACGATATGGCGCATGTCGAAACCGGGCCGGCTGTACGAGGGGGAGCTGGCAGGGAATTGGGCTGTGTTCCACTTCAACCACGCCACCTATCAGCCCCTGTCCTACTCGTACCTCAAGTCCTCCCTCAACCAGGACCCCAGCGCAAACCCCGCGGACTCCAAACCCAAACGTCTGGTACCAGCCATCCATGACACGGGGCAGTTGGACGGCATCCAGCGCATTCTGTTTGGCGGCGGTCTAGAGTTCTGGATGCACCACATGATGTTTGTGGACAGCCTATCCTACCTGTCACACGGCAAGCTGTCCATCACCTTGGATCGCTACATCCAGGTGGACATCGACGACATCTTTGTGGGCAAGGAGGGGGTCCGTGTCAAGGTGGAGGACGTCATGGTAGGTTGTTGGCTTCATCTGTGGTTTGGGTTTGCACTAGAGAATGTTTCAGTATGTTGTTTTTTAAAAAAGTTATTGTAGTAGTTAATTTGTAGGGAATAGTACAAATAATGGAAGTGCTAGTTGACACATTACGTCCCCAGTGTTTGTTGGCTTCATCTTTGTTTTTTGTTTGCACTAGAGAATGTTAGAGTATTGTTTAGTTTTTAAATTTTTTTATTGTAGCAGTTAATTTGTAGGGAATAGTACAAATAATGGAAGTGCTAGTTGATACATTACGTCCCCACTCAACAAGATGAAGCGACACATCATGTCCTGATTTGTGTCAGTTAGTCATGACTTCTTAGAGTATCAACAACATTTGTTAGTTTTGAGCTGAAATGAGAATAGTTACAATGTTCGCTTATTAATGGGCCCATGCTCAGCAGAGCTTGATGATATATACACTTGCACAGAAGTGTGTACAGATGTATACACAGTAACAATGGGAAAGAGAACAATATATGTACTTTATGACTATTAAAAACTATATCACTGTGGTTGTGTGCAGGCAATGCTATCCAGCCAGAAGTATCTGCAAACTGTGATGGAGGGTTTCCACTTTAACCTTGGCTTCTCCGGTCGCTTCTACCTGCACGGCAATGCTGAAGAAGACGCAGGGGACAAAAAACTCCTTGGTATATACATCCCAAAAGAGTCTTTATGGGTGGTCTTTCTCTTAATTGTTGGTCTTTCTGTTTTGTGGTACAGTGGAACCCCCCTTTTAAGACCCCCCAAAATCAGGTTTTAAAATGGAGGCACATTTTCAGACGTTAATAACTAGAAATCTGGAAAAAGTAGTCTTCGAAGAGAGGTTCCACTGTACATGTAGCTATTTAGCAGAGGGTTGTTTTTGGCTGACCATATAAATTATGATCCATCAGTGTTCCTGAGAGGGATTTAAAATCCAGGAGCACTTACAACATGCCAATGGCAAGAAATAGTGTCCAACAGAGAATGATAGACTTACTCTTTCCCTTGATGTTAACTTACCTCGTGAATAGACCATTTTTGAAAATAACTGTCATGTTTGCACGGGTTCTGAAAGAGTGAGTACCCTTGCATTTGCGCAGACAAACATTGCCATGTGCTTCCTGTGCACATGTTTGTGACACACCCTCTCGCTAGTGACTGGCCTATATGGTCACGTGAAAAATAATGTCATGTGGGAAAACTAGCGAGAGGGTGACACGTCTCAAACACATGTACAGGAAGCACATGGCAATGTTTGTCTGTGCAAATGCAAGGGTACTCACTCTTTCAGAACCCATGCAAACCCGACAGAGTTATTTCCGGAATTTGACTATTGATCATAACCCTGGGATCAACAGTGTTGAATAAGGTGCATCCGTTGTGAAATTTGTGTTTAAAAAGCATTCATTTTTGCTCATGATAATAGTAACTGTTTATGGCTGTAGAGAGCTAAGCCGTTGGGTAAAAATCATACTTACATACACAGAAGTAATTGGCTGTGACCGTTTTGGTCTAACGTCAGTGTGTTTCCATCTGTTTCAGAGTACCGTCATCATTTCTGGTGGTTTGGTCACATGTTCAAGCATGAACAGGCACACAGCCTTGATGTTAGGAACGTAGAACTATCCATGACACTGAATAAACAATTTGCACAGGTAAGATTTTTAAACATTTGAAAATTGAAATACAGGCCATCTTCATTTTTGTGTAAAGCGATATATATCCATATTTTAATGTTTTTTCCTATTGGATCATTTTATTGGCTCACGTAAGTGTAGCCTATGCGATCGTAACTTTGTCTGTCTGTGCGTGCGTGTGCGTGTGTGCGTGCGTGTGTATGTCTGTGGTAGAAACTTTAACATTTCGTCATTTGAAGACGTCACATTATGATGTAAGAGGGTTAGACGTCACGCGAAGGAATTACTGAAAGTCTCGGTCATTGTTATTTTGAGCGGGCCGAGACTAGTTGGCAGTCGTGTCCCTGTAAGTAGGCTACATGCAGACAGACAGATCTAGATCTAGTGTCTCGCTTTCTTGCACAGTGTCACCTATGCTTACTGTGTGTGTGTGTGTGTATGTGTGACGGAGTGATTGAGTTTGTGTTACTGTTTGTCGATTTCTTACGTGAGCCTTGAAGGCTTCGCCTCTTGTTACTGATGTTCTTGTTAGACTGTTCCTTTCATTTAGGTTATCTATGGCAGTTTGATTGTATGCTAGTTATCTGAGTCAACATTTGTAGATACAAGTGTTGATCAGCATTTTATAGTGACTTAGACTTAGAATAAGTAAGTCATTTCTCAAAGCAGTAAACTCAAGAATTCCTACACCAAATGTTTTTACTTTTTTGTTGTTGAATTGATTGTTTTATTTTTTACACGTGTTATTTAGGACAATGCTATCCCAGTTGATCAGCATTATGCAGTTGCTCCGCACCATTCTGGAGTTTACCCAGTTCATGAGGAACTGTACGATGCTTGGAGAAAGATTTGGGATATCAAGGTCACAAGCACAGAAGAATACCCATTCCTGTATCCGTTTTGGGGCCGTCGGGGATTCGTGCATCGAGGGATCATGGTTGGTATCAAAAGATGGGGGTAGTTGGGTTCTTGAATTACACAATATATGCAACAAAAATAAGCACACTTTCCTCACAATGAAGATAATGGTTGCCCGCATTCTTACACATTCACACACTGTCTTTGTTTCTCTCTGATTAGATTTGGAAATTGTATGCAGAATAATTTATTTATGTATGTTTTTGTGAGGCCCTTAGAACTATTTTAGGATTTGCGCCATATAAGTATCCTCATTAGTAGTATTATTTAAGTTATTGAGACATCACAGTGCGCTAAGAGATTTATAGAGCAAATCGAGAAAATGAATTATTGAACAAAGTGCTGAGTTCAATAATTGTTTTCAAGATTTGCTCTATAAATCTCTTAGCGCACTGTGATTGTTTCACTAACGATATTGTCAGTAACGACAATAGATTAGAACGTTTGAAAAGGCACATTTTTCTGCCAGCGTTTGGATAAATTGTGGACAGGTCGAGTTAGATCTACTTTTGTATGTGTGTTGTCTTTGCCCATTTCGGGGGTATTGACGGTTTTATCGCCGACCATGCATTTTTCGATTTGATTACCCTCTGTACTGTTTTATCTATTAGCAACTAACAGTATGAGTTGCAGTTGCGCGAAATGTACCCGTCAGCATACAGTTTCACTTAAGTATTAATTATTGGTAAAAAAAACATGTACCAAAATGTTCTATGTTCCCCCAAAAATGAACAACCCCTACAACTGAGTGGTGTCCCCTGATGTCAAACGATTCAAAGTGACACGTTCGTTCCCTCATTCGCAAAAAAATAAAGTTGGCATGTTATTTCTTGCAATGTACCGTATTTGACGGACTACAAGTCGCTACTTTTAAAAAAAAAAATCGCATTGCGGCTTATAAAAAAATGCGGCTAAAACGTTACCTAAACTTGAATAGCATTCACCTAATGGAAGTCACCGCGGATTTTCATTTCGCTCGAATAGCGATTACCGGTACTTTATTAGCTCTCTACTCAAGACTCGGCGCTTTTCTCTTTCTTTCGCGAATCTTCGTTTGTCAACAAGTCGTCGTGACAAGATAGCGTACAGAGAAACACCGGATGTATCAGGATCTCGCGCGCGCGAGATTTCGGTTTTTTTGTGTCTCGCGATAGTTGGAGGAGCGAGAGCCACCATGTTGTGTTTTCGTCTGCTCGAAATGTGCGCAAAAGTCGTAAATCATCCTAAAAAAGCTTATTCCGGGCGGGACTACATGTGTGTGTTGGTTACAAATTGTGTGTGTGTGATATTTTTCTTCAAACTTTTTCTCTTTTCTTCTTTGTTTCACTTGTTAATTCTCGGAGCCGATTTTGCCAAATACCGTACTTTCGTTTGCCTGGTTGTTTTGATTGATTGACACGATCTGATTATATTTTTTTCGACAGCGGCTAATATAGTGACGCGGCCTATACGTGGCTCGTCCCAATTTTTTTGTTAAAAGTCGGGGGTGCGGCTTATAAAACGGTGCGTCTTGTAATCCGTCAAATACGGTACCTGCATGGGAGGTTGGTGCTATGATTGCATGGTAAGAATGTTTTGAAGCCTTCGCGTGTTCTGTTTACATCGTAGTTGTCTTGAAATATGCGAAAACCTTTCATTTCAGTCCTCAACTGAAGGAGTCATCTGCTACATATACGAGTAGGACAGTCTATTGAATCAGTCGACTTCCAAATGCTGCTTTGTCCAGCTCGAAATCACGGTCAGAAAAAAACCTTCTGCTTTTAGCCGCGGGAAATGTTAGGGTCAAGCATCATTGTTTGTTAATGTGAAGACAATAAGCTACTTGCCACTAACACAGCGGATGAGAATAATCTTCGCAAGTCGAAAGAAGAGGCGCAAACTCACTGTGGCACAGGCGCATGAAATCTGTCAGAAAAAAACACTTCTGCTTTTAGCCGCGGGAAATTTAGGGTCAAGCATCATTTGATAATGTGGAGAAGATAAGCTGCATGTCACTAACACAGAGGATGAGAAGAATCTTCTCAAATCAAAAGAAGGGGCACAGCCTCGCTTTTGCAAAGGGCGGAAGAATACGCTCTCTGGAAAAGTTAGCGCACTCCAAGAGTGCGCTGACAGTTTTAAGCGCATTGCCATTAGCCAATCAACTGTTTCACGTCAGTCATGTGACACCAGTACTTACTGACAATTATTATTATTATCATCATATTGTGTCGAAGGTGTTACCAAGGCAGACGTGCGGGCTGTTCACACACACTGTGTTTGTCACTGACTACAAGGACGGTCTACAGGGACTGGAGGAAAACTTCAAGGGAGGGGAGCTTTTCTTGACAGTCCTCTACTCTCCTGTAAGCTGTTCTGTTTGTTTTATCCTCCTCCCTCCCTCTCCCAATGTAGTGTGCGTCTGTATTAAGTGTTTGTATAAGGGACAGGTTGTAAGATTAGGCTTTGCCTAAAACCTTTATCCTTTTGTAAAAAAGTTCTGAGTCGTGAGTTCTCCCCTACCCCCAGCTGATAATGGGGTAAACTGTAAATATCGATCCTCATAAGCAAGAAACTGTTACTACTTTTTTGTTAACTTCATCGTTTACTTCTTGATCGACGTCCAATCCAGTTTCAACACATAAAAGGCATTGGCAAAGCAATAAGAATGAAATTTAGATGTTATGAGACATTAACGTTTCAAGACCTGTATTAAAGCGTGAGTGTTTACTCATACTACCGTACTTTTCGGACTATAAGGCGATACTTTTTTTTTTTTTTTTTACTTAAAATCGTGGGGTCGCCTTATACACGACGTCGCCTTATTCTCGGATAAAATAGGTTTCACGAGCACTGTGAACTTGAAATCAATGAGCAACTAACAACCATTTAAGTGAACACAATTCAAGCAATGTTGATCGCCGAAAAAATTACCTGAACACTAGTTGCGTTGAAACACGACAGTCGACAGTCGGTCTCTTGACACTTCAACTGGGTACCGCTTCAACTTGCACTTCGACTTTGTCACTGTCAAGATGCCGAAAACGAAGAGAGCTTCATACGATGCTGCCTTCAAGATTAAAGCCATCGATCTTGCGATACGACTGGAGAGCAACCGAAAGGCAGCGTTCGAACTAGGCCTGAATGAATCCATGGTTCGCAAATGGCGTAAACAGAGAGGTCAGCTGTTGGGATGTAAAAAGTCACGCAAGTCTTTCCGCGGAAAAGGTGCACGCTGGCCAGAGCTTGAGGCAGAGTTGGAGGACTGGGTTAATCTTCAAAGGGCCGATGGTCGAGGCGTTTCAACCGTTCAAGTTCGATTGAAGGCAAAGGAGATGGCAGCGGCGAAGAATATTGACGAATTCACTGGGAGTGCGTCATGGTGCTTTCGTTTTATGCGGCGGAGGAATCTGTCGGTTCGCATGAAGGCAACAATGTGTCAACAGTTACCGCCCGACTTTGAAGAGAAACTTGTCAGTTTCCGAAATTTTGTTTCCGAAGTGATCGCGGAACATAGTGTCGGTCACGATCAGATTATAAACATGGACGAGGTGCCGCTGCAATTTGACATGCCTCTGACCCGCACTGTTTGAAACAGTGTTTCCTGCCGATTTTGAGCGGTCGCCATGTTTGATCATTGATGTTGTTGTTGTTTTTTTCTATGTACGATGTTTTTCTTCATTTTTTTCTTTCATCCCATCGCCTTATGCACGACACCATCGCCTTATCCATGGCATCGCCTTATTCTAGGCTTTTTTCATTTTTTTTTTTAAAAAGTAGGGGGTGCGCCCTATACACGGCAGCGCCTTATAGTCCGAAAAGTACGGTAGTTTTCAAGCCATGTATAGTTTTTGTTCGACCTGCAGAAGAACTGTCACCAGCTTGAGCAGCAAGCACTTTGGTAGAAAACACTTCTTTCAAGAAACACTTGGTAGAAAACACTTCTTTCAAGAAACACTTGGTAGAAAATGTATTTTTTACAAGTAAAATGACTATTTCTAAGAATACTCACCTCAATTTAACTATTAAAACACTTCTTTCAAGAAACACTTGGTAGAAAACACTTCTTTCTAGAATCACTTAGTAGAAAACACTTCTTTCTGTTGACTAAGAGTGTACAGCGAGAATATCCAAAATGTGTTCAGTGAAAATGTCCATTTCTCGTCATTGCAATTTTGATTTGTTTGCAGTTCAACATCTTCATGACCCACATGAACAACTACGGCAACGACCGAGTGGCCCTGTTCACATTTGAGGGGATGGTGAAATTCTTGCAGTGCTGGACCAACCTACGGCTGATCTCAGTGCCCCCAGTGCAGCTTGGGATCAACTATTTCAACATGTTCCCTGAGGAGAAAGATCCACTGTGGCAGGTGAGGTGTTATGATAATAATAATAATAATAATAATATTAATTGTCAGTAAGTACTGGTGTCACATGACTGATGTGAACCAGTTGATTGGCTAATGGCGATGCGCTAAAACTGTTAGCGCACTCTTGGAGTAAAATGTACTTTAAGGATTGCTTACATTTTGATGGTGCTGTAAATTCTCTTAGTTATGAATGTGTTGACTTGTTTGTCTATTTGCAGAATCCATGTGACTACAAGCGCCACATAGCTATCTGGTCAGCCAACAAGTCCTGTGAACGTCTTCCAAGGTTCCTCGTGGTGGGGCCACAAAAAACTGGTAAGTCTCACAGATCCTACAATAATCTTGAACAGGCAAATTGAAAACTCTTTGATAGTTGTGCAAGTATGTCTCATCTGTGCAACTGGTGTTTCCTGGGGAACGAAATCTGTACTACGGTGGAACCCCCCTTTAAAGACTTAAAAAAATCAGAGAAAATCAGGTCTTAAAAAGGAGGGAGTATGAGAAAACAGGGTCTTAAAAGGGAGGGAGTCTTAAACTGGGGGGTCTCAAAAGGGGGGTTCCTCTGTACTATGAGTCAAGGCGTCAGTGTTATTCTTCTCTGTAAGCATGACTCGCTGCTTGAACAGTCTTACACAGAGTTTATCAACAAACCTTCTTTTATGGGATTATAAAGTCACATTTGAATTGCCTTCCCTCAGCGAATCTGTCCATAATTATGTACTGCAGTTTCCAGAACTTTTTTTTAAAGCAGCAAGAGACTTGCGCTTGACTGTAAACTATTCAGAAAACATCTCATTAGAAGTAACAACTGCTTCATTGGCATTGTTGAATGCTGTGGTTTACTTGTTTTGAATACATGTATATATTTTGGGAGAAGTTTCTGGTTGCGGGTTCTATGAGAAATAGATTTTATTAAACATACATTATTCAGAAATGATTTCAACACAAATTGAAATTTAAAACACATTTTAATGAACTAAAGGGAAATAACTTCAATCATTTCTGATGATTACTATGCACTTTTATGTTTGTGTTTGCAGGCACAACTGCTCTCTACACATTCCTCTCCATGCATCCAGCAGTGGTCAGTAACTATGACAGTGCCACAACATTTGAGGAGGTGCAGTTCTTCAACGGGAACAACTATTACAAAGGAATTGACTGGTGAGCTTGTAGTGTTGGACTGGAGCTATGTTCAGTGGGTTGGTGGGTTCTGTCATGGTTCTGTACATTGTGTGCTGGTGAGCTTGTAGTGTTGGACTGGAGCTATGTTCAGTGGGTTGGTGGGTTCTGTCATGGTTCTGTACATTGTGTTCTGGTGAGCTTGTAGTGTTGGACTGGAGCTATGTTCAGTGGGTTGGTGGGTTCTGTCATGGTTCTGTACATTGTGTACTGGTAAGCTTGTAGTGTTGGACTGGAGCTATGTTCAGTGGGTTGGTGGGTTCTGTCATGGTTCTGTACATTGTGTACTGGTGAGCTTGTAGTGTTGGACTGGAGCTATGTTCAGTGGGTTGGTGGGTTCTATCATGGTTCTGTACACTGTGTGCTGGTGAGCTTGTAGTGTTGGACTGGAGCTATGTTCAGTGGGTTGGTGGGTTCTGTCATGGTTCTGTACATTGTGTACTGGTAAGCTTGTAGTGTTGGACTGGAGCTATGTTCAGTGGGTTGGTGGGTTCTGTCATGGTTCTGTACACTGTGTACTGGTGAGCTTGTAGTGTTGGACTGGAGCTATGTTCAGTGGGTTGGTGGGTTCTGTCATGGTTCTGTACATTGTGTTCTGGTGAGCTTATAGTGTTGGACTGGAGCTATGTTCAGTGGGTTGGTGGGTTCTGTCATGGTTCTGTACATTGTGTACTGGTGAGCTTGTAGTGTTGGACTGGAGCTATGTTCAGTGGGTTGGTGGGTTCTGTCATGGTTCTGTACATTGTGTACTGGGACAGGAAACTCTTCTCACATTAGCTGCTTGTTAAGCTTCTCTTAATTTGATAACAGCTGAATCAAAAAACAAGAAAGGTAGGTTGTTGGAACGTTTGTTATTGACAAAACAATACATTCACAAATACCCAACGGTCTTTAAAGTGCACAGACAAACAATGAGTAACGGGAACTTAGCTTGATCGAATGTTTCGGCCGCTTGTTTGGAAAGTCCCAAGCGGCCGAAACATTCGATCAAGGTAAGTTCTCGTTACTCATTGTTTGTCTGTGCACTTTAAAGACTGTTGGGTCGATATATTTGTGAATGTATTGTTTTGTCAATAACAAACGTTCCAACAACCTTACCTTTCTTGTTTTTTGATTCGGAATTTGGTGATTTTTTTGGTGCTTGTTAAGCTTCTCTTAATTTGATAACAGCCGATTTTGTTGGTGAATTTTTTGGTCATCTGTCATCATCAAATAAAGTGCTTTATGCATAATTTAGAATGCTCTCTCCATTGACAAACTTACAACTCTGTTTCTTTAGAACAGAGCTGTTGTTGATCTTTGCTATTGTTGAATTCTCTGCTATTGTTGAATTCCTTGCTATTCTTTCCTTCGTTTTATCTCCCCTTCCATTTCTTTTACAGCAATAACAAACACTATGAAAAAGTAGTCTTTGTTTCAACATTTAAATTCTTCATTTTAGGTACATGGAGTTCTTCCCTGTGCCTCAAAACTCGACAGGGACTTACCTGTTTGAGAAAAGCGCAACCTATTTTGATCACGAAATTGTGCCACAGCGTGTGTCCAGCCTGCTTCCACGAGCCAAGATTATCTGCATCTTGATTGACCCAGCCAAGAGGGCTTACTCCTGGTATCAGGTAGGTGATGATAGATGTTGTTTAACGCCCTCACTGTTAACTCATTGTCTCCCAGGTACGGATATATCCGTACCCACTCATTTGGCTCTATCTGACCAGGTACGGATATATTCGCTCAGACTGTTAGTTTCAGTCGCTTCCTGTAATGTTGATCTAACGCCTGCATTCCAGCTTGTTGATACACAGTTACGACAATTCTGAGTGACCTGCTGCAGCACAGCTGGTCTCGGCTAAAATAAAACTTGGTCAACATAGGTGGTGGGGTAGAAAGTGTTAAACCATTAGGGGCATATCAGGTAGGGTATCAGATGTTGGTATCATAGGAACATGAACACATTTTTTTCTTCTTCTTTTTCTCTTTTGTTCTTTCTTTCTTTCTGCATCTGTTGAGAGCTTTTAATTAATAGTCTTTAATAGCAGACTAGAAGTGCTCTTTTGGGGTCAGGACTAAAGAGATTTTAGGTACACAGCAGTTGAAACCGTTCCACCAGTGCTCAAGGTGAATTCTGTTACATGTATTTGCATGCAGTTACACTTTACTTTTGCAACAGGAACTGTGAAATCAAGATATATAAAAAAAAAGGCATGCTTTTCTCTATTAAAATCTTATTGAAAATTCCAAACATTTAAAGTACTTTCACAGGTATGAGTATATCATGCATTTAGTAATACACACAACATCCTACCTTTACTTGTCCCAAGATAGGCCAACGGGCGGTTTTGGTGAGGTTATGCCCCCTCTTTCTTTCGGCTGGTAACTGGCGCCACCTCGCGGCAAGATCACACAAGAAAGGAAACAAAACTTGCATTGGTCCCAAATAGCATATCGGTTTGGTAACAGTTCGTGTGTAAGTCGTGCATTTTATACAGTAAACAGACAATGGTCGGTTCTGGTGAGGTTATGCCCCTTCTTTCTTTCGGCTGGTAACTGGCGCCACCTCGCAGCAAGATCACAGGAGTTGTCTCGCGTTATCACCCCAGAAGCGCTCATTGGTCCTGAGAAGATGTAAAATTCAACTAGTCTCTCACTTTGTAATAGTATGTGAATCACACGTTAACAGGTAGTGTGACTGGAGGCGTGTGTACAGCATGAAGACGGCTTGGATCGCTGTCTTTGTGTCATCATGTGTTGTAATACAGTGGAACCCCCCTTGCAAAACCTTCAAAACTATGAGAAAATCAGGTCTTAAAAAGGAGGGAGTCTTAAAAGGGGGGTTCCACTGTAGTTTTGCTTTCCCTTTTAAGACTTTCAAAACTATGAGAAAATCAGGTCTTAAAAAGGAGGGAGTCTTAACAATCGGGGTAAATTTACAGAGATTATGAACAGAACATCTGAGAAAACCGGGTCTTGAAAGAAAAAATCTTAAATTGGGGGGCTCTTAACTGTAGTAATACACACAACATCCTACCTTTACCTGTCCCAAGATAGGCCAAGTTTTGCTTTCTTGTTGGTTCAGCACCAGAGAGCCCACAAAGATCCAGTGGCACTCAACTACAGCTTCAACGCTGTGCTGATGGCAGACGAGCGCATGCCTCGCCAGGTGCGAGACTTGCGCAATCGATGCCTGGACCCTGGCATGTACGCACAGCACCTCATGCATTGGCTGGACTACTTCCCCGCTAGACAGGTCAGTAAGGTACAGTTTCATGTTAACTCTCAAGAAAATGAGAAAACATTGTTCACTGCGACCACACAAAAATAGCAAAGAAAAAAGTTAACGCACAAGATCTATACTGTGAGCAATGTTTATGGTAAATGACCGCATCAAGGGAAGCTGAAGAACTTTAAAACGTATTATTTTTGGGGGGGATCGTTGTTCTGTCCTGTTGTTGTTATTTTTATGGGTGTTTTTTGTTTGTTTTGTTTTTTGGTCTCTTCTCTTTTCATTCTGTTCATTCAGAGACAGCTGTGTATTTCATATGTTTATCATTGGTGATAGATTCATTGCTGTTGTTCTTTTAGTGGTTTGTTTCTTCTCTTTTCATTGTCTTCAAGGTAATAAGTGTGTGTATTTCATGTTTATCATCGGCGATAGATTCATTGCTGTTGTTCTTTTAGTGGTTTGTTTCTTCTCTTTTCATTGTCTTCAAGGTGATACTGGTGTGTATTTCATGTTTATCATTGGTGATACAGCAGTCCCTGCAATGTACGGCCCCCGGCGTGAGCGGACACCTGACATGTACGGACACATTTGCTTGGCACGGAGTGTTTTCCTTCTATATTTTTCCCCCCCTTAAACGGACACCTGCAAAACGTGGACGCTGACACTCATTTTCGGTCCCAACAGCAGGTCATACCTCCAATGTACGGACAGACCATCGTCAAATTTTCACCACAACAAAATCGATAACAGAGCAGTCCGGCTCTTGGCACAAAGATCACAGCCGCAATGGTGTGATGACAGTCACTGATAACTTGAGTGCACGTGTACCCATCGTGTGTCTGTGTGTAACCTCTTTCATTGACAAGATACTCTTGTTTCCCCTCAGCCTTGACCAGTGAGTCGGTTGCCTAATCTATGAACCCTTCAGTTGTCTTGCTTTGTCAAAAGTTACAACACAGTCAACTGGTTTTGCTCTGAGTGAACAGTGCAGCTGGCCTCTCTGGCCACAGCCCCCAACAGTACATGGCTGGAGGGAGTGAGAGAGAGAAAGGTGGGGGGGGGGGTGGAGGGTTAGCTGGCTAAACTCTGTGGGGTGTCCGGTGTCACCGCATGTCAGCAGGAAGAGCATTGGAGAGAAATAGAGAGGTGTACTCTTCCACACAATTTCCAAGCATCAGTTGTCACGGCTTGGGGTAGGCATTAGTGAGGGAGAGTGGGAGCTGTGTTATGTACAGTGTATTTCCGACTGAAGAGTGAAAAGTCACTGCCATGCCGGCATGCAGTCAATAAAGCCAGACAAGAAACAAATAAATTACATGATTATGACATGCAGCTCTATCTGCTATTTATTCAAACTGGTTTTCAAGCTTATTCTTGCAAAGCATCTGCACACGCTCCTCTGTGCTGTGTTTGTGTGGCTGCTTTCGTATGTCAGTGCATGGTGAGTGTGTTCACTGCCTTGAGGATTTATTTTATCTCTTCTTTTCAACACTTTTCATACAAATCCTTTTTACAGAACGTTTAAAGAAGTATTAGGAGTTTATTGTTATTGTTTAGTAGCCACAAGAAGTGATTAGCATAGACTCAATCCTCTTGTTTGTGTGTCTCTGTGTGAGTGTATGGGGGAGGGGGTGGTGTGGTCACCCCTCCCGTGACCGGACACCTGCAATGTACGGACAGGTTTGCTATGGCCCAAGGGTGTCCGTTCATGAGAGGGACTGCTGTAGATTCATTGCTGTTGTTCTTTTAGTGGTTTGTTTCTTCTCTTTTCATTGTCTTCAAGGTAATACGTGTGTGTATTTCATGTTTATCATTGGTGATAGATTCATTGTTGTTGTTGTTTCAGTTATATATTTCTTCTCTTTTTTTTGTGTTCAAGGTGATACTGGTGTGTATTTCAGTTATTTATCTTTGATGATAGATTCTTTTTTTTTTCTTTTTTTTTCTCTCGTTTTTTATTCTCTTTTCATCGTGTTCAAGTTGATACTGGTGTGTGTTTCAGTTGTTTATCATTGACGGGGAGCAGCTGCGTAACAACCCTATCCACGTGATGCACAAGCTGCAGCAGTTCATCCACATACAGCCCTACTTCGACTACAGCCAGCATCTCAGGTCAGCAACTCTTACACTCTCTGGTGTAAACATGGATATATCTAATAAACAAAGGGAAGCAAGTATTCTAAAATGCATACGACATGTGTGATAGAGTAAGTGAGAGTTATTCAGATGCATTCTCCTGGCACCTGAGGCAATAACAAGCAGTGAAATGAACAAGCGACTTTCATCCTCAATTACACATGACTTAGTCTATTACACATGGATGCTTCTTCTTCTTCTTCTTCTGCGTTCGTGGGCTGAAACTCCCACGTACACTCGTGTTTTTTGCACGAGTGGAATTTTACGTGTATGACCGTTTTTTACCCCGCCATTTAGGCAGTCATACGCCGTTTTTGGAGGAAGCATGCTGGGTATTTTCGTGTTTCTATAACCCACCGAACTCTGACATGGATTACAGGATCTTTTTCGTGCGCACTTGGTCTTGTGCTTGCGTGTACACACGGGGGTGTTCGGACACCGAGGAGAGTCTGCACACAAAGTTGACTCTGAGAAATAAATCTCTCGCCGAACGTGGGGACGAACTCACGCTGACAGCGGCCAACTGGATACAAATCCAGCGCGCTACCGACTGAGCTACATCCCCGCCCCTTCACACACATGGATGCAGTATAGAGCGCTTACTTCCCTTTGTTTATCTGATCTCTAAACAGCGCTCTGCCTTATAGCTTGTCTTGTATAAAAACCTGTGTTTTGTCATTTGGATACGCTGGATACAGAATATATTTTCCAGAAGCAGCTTCCGTGCAGACTCCTTCCCGGCGTTCAGGTGCCCTCGTGTACATGCAGCCTTCTATCAGGGATGTTGTTACAAATTCACACCTATAGGACAAATGTCCTGAGCTCTTCAGCATCAATAGGACATTTGACCGCTTTCAGAAATGTCAATAGGACATTGTAATTTTGTGAAAAGCACTGTCCAAAATGGCTCCAAAATCATGTGCACACACACACACATGCTCAACACACACACATATATAGTATTTTCACCGAATATTTTTTACATACATTGTTTTATTCATTTTGTTTCAAATAGGACACACACAAAAAGAAACATGTATCATGTTCAAATACCTATGAATTGTTGAATAAACACTGTTTAAACCAAAAAGAAACAAACAACTAAAAAGCAAAAAAACGTTCAGCACTCTTTTTTTGATTGTCTCACAAATTGCAAGATTTGACTAGAAAATGAAATACTGAGAAATAAAATAAGTCCGTTTCAACACAGATTTGACAAAGCAGTATGGTCTCTTTGATGTCAAGGTCTTACCAACCAAACAGGGTCGGCCATGAATTGTTAAAAGACCATTTCTGCGAATTTCCTGCTGTGCCGACACCATGTCCTGTACAAATGACAAAACTTCTCTTTTTGTAGTTGTGTCAGTTTCAGTGGCGACACTGTAATTGGCACTGTCATTTTCAAGAATGACGCTCAGCGTGTTTTCACCTGTTTTTGACCCAAACGTAGCACAGGATGCCGTTGAAAGACAAAGGTGTTCAGCTTTTGTCGATCTTTGGGAGTCCTAAGTTTTATTTCAGTGTCATAATTCAATGCGCTTCTTCAAAATGTCTCGAACTAAAACCAAACGCAGACGTAAGACTTGTAATCAGTTGGAGTTGTTTCCCGTACTCCTAACTTTAGTGTGCCAAACGGCTCATGTCACAAACTGTTCGGAATTCCTGAAAAAGCAAGATCCGCACTGCTCGGTCGCGTTTTTAAAATGGGTGTATCTTGAAGGGAAAATATCGCGCTGTCCGAAGGAATGGAGTTCTTATTGGACAATGACAGCGCTCAGTTCAAAACGATAGGACATCTGACCACCATGCGGCTATGTGAATCGGACATTTGAGCCTTTTAATCGGTCTGTGTCCGATGTCCGACGCCTAACGACATCCCTGTTCTATGCACTGAAGATCCCAGTTTTATAGTAACAACCTAGGGCAAAAAAAATTAGGAACAAAAGTATACGCAAAAGAAAATAAGTAGCCCGTTAGTATGGCAGCTCGCTTTCCCCAGGGAAGGCAACGGAAATTGCAGGGGAACTAAGCTCATCGGACCTAAAATGCGACTTGCCTTACCTTTTGGATAAATTGTTTATATCATCTGTACCTTCATCTTTTAACATTGTGATTTAAGATAGTTCTGACCAGCAATGCAGAGTAGCATCTGTCCTGTCTTGTTACATTTCCTCTTACAATAGTTTTGAAAAGCACTGCTGAGCAGGATCTAAATTGTATTTGTCTATATCTTGTACCAAACAAGAATTGCCAACATAGTCTTAACGTTTTACCTCCAAGAAACGCTTCGAAAGTGTGACGCAAAGACGCTGATGGTGATAAACCACTTTCCACCAAAAGTGGCGTATGGCTGCCTAAATGGCGGGTTAAAAACGGTCGTACACGTAAAAACCTACTCGTGCAAAAAGCACGAGTGTATGTGGGAGTTTCAGCCCATGAACGAAGATGAAGAAGAAGAAACCACTTTGATAGCTTTAGTAGAATAGCCTCCATTGGGGCACGAATGCATGAATTGTTTGATAGAAATGTTAAGTTTCAGGAATGGGAGACTAACTTGCAAGCGCAGTAAAAACAAATTTCTCTTCAAAACAGTTGTAGAAAGTGGTGTGACCAGAATGTTTGTATTTGCTCCGCAGGTTTGATCCTCAGAAAGGCTTCTTCTGTCAAGTCATGAACGACAACCGCAACAAATGCCTGGGGCGTGGCAAGGGTCGTATGTACGACGCCATGGACGAGACCAGTGCCACCTTCCTCCGTCATTTCTACCGCAAACATAACGCCAACTTGTCCAAACTGCTGAACAAACTCAACTTTCCTGTGCCATCCTGGTTGCAGGATGCTCTCGCTGATGACAACTGAGCAGAGCTCTCCTCCAAAGATGAAGTGTGGCTGCGGTGAATGAGAAAAGAGTAGGCCTATGTACACTCTGAATACATGTGCCAAAGAAGAGAAGAGTGATCACAAAAGAGAAGGCAGATGTATGCTTTGAGAATAGTGAATTACAAAAGAGTAGGCAAATGTACACGGTGAATACATGTGCAGAAAGAAGAGAAGAGTGCATTACAAAAGAGTTGGACATGTGTACACTCTGAATACTTGTGCAGAAGAAGTGAAGAGTGAATTACAAAAGAGTAGGCCGATGTACGCTTTGAATACATGTGCAGAAGAAGAGAGAAGTGTGTCTGGTTTGGTGGAAGGGAGAGAAATATGATCTCAGTGTTCCTCACAGCCTCCAAATTGACAAAAATGTCTTCCGTGAAAATGCACCGGTGGAAGAGAATGCTTCCAACAGAATGCTCTGGTGGAAGACACCTCCCATCCAGATGCACTAAGAGAGACCAGGGTAGAATGTAAACGCACTGACTGGAAACAGGCTTCAATCATGATGCTTTGAACAAAGATAAGACATTTGCTTAGGACTGTGTTCATTTGTTTTTCTCAGAAGATCTTATTATATTTTCATTTTTCATTTTCATTTCTTTATTCTTGAAAACATCTTTGAGATTGCTTCTCAGTATCCAAACCCCAAATGTTTTTGTTCTAACAAAAGGTGAAAATGGAGTAAGAAGCAAACAGCAACAAAAGGAAAATAAAAAACACTTAAATAAAATCACTATATGTATGATACCGATACATGCACAATCTGGTGGTGACCTTACCATTAATTTAATTTTTTGCTGCTGATATGTTGGAGTCACCAAGACACACCTGAAATTCCTTGTCACTTCCTTGGAAGACATACAGAAGAAGTGACAGAATGTTTACATGATGCCATTATTCACGTTATAAAATAATTCTGACTGGCTTCTGATGTCCGAGATTTCACTTAAAAACAGAGGGTAAAAAAGGGACATTGAACTTTTTTCTTTTTTTATCGATATCATGTCTCTTTCAGTGGTAAAAAAATTCTTTGATTTTGTTGCTATAAAGTGGGGTCTGACAGTCTTTTTCCTGAGTAAGTTCAGAACAGAATGATGAAAGGTTTTCTTGGAAAACAAGTTGGCATGACATTTTTGCCTGCCAGTGGGTAGATTTCTAGCGTTTTCAAAGCTCCAGATGTCAATCTTGAGATCATGCACCACATTGTACCTCGTTATGTGATTTTGCATAATTTTTTCGGGGGGGGGGGGGGGGGGAATATAATGCATTAAGCAATGTATAAGATTGATTTTATCGTTTCGTTTGAAAGAAAAGTACTCTGAGAACTTGCCAGTGACATTGAAATGAGGCATAGTTTTCTGTAACACTTATCTAGGACTTTTCAGTTTAACTAACAGGCACACACCATGGTCTTAAAACAATGTGACCTCTCATCAGCGGTATGTGTGAACCAGGGAGTTATGTAACGGGTAGAAAAAAACATTAATTTTAACAAAATGTATACGGGCGGGGATGTAGCTCAGTCGGTAGCGCGCTGGATTTGTATCCAGTTGGCCGCTGTCAGCGTGAGTTCGTCCCCACGTTCGGCGAGAGATTTATTTCTCAGAGTCAACTTTGTGTGCAGACTCTCCTCGGTGTCCGAACACCCCCGTGTGTACACGCAAGCACAAGACCAAGTGCGCACGAAAAAGATCCTGTAATCCATGTCAGAGTTCGGTGGGTTATAGAAACACGAAAATACCCAGCATGCTTCCTCCGAAAACGGCGTATGGCTGCCTAAATGGCGGGGTAAAAAACGGTCGTACACGTAAAATTCCACTCGTGCAAAAAACACGAGTGTACATGGGAGTTTCAGCCCATGAACGCAGAAGAAGAAGAAGAAGGTATGTGTGAACCAGGGAGTTATGTAACGGGTAGAAAAAGTAAAGCACACAAAGACAGAACTGACTAAAACACTTCTCAAGCATAACATTTGGCCGGTTTCAGGCATTTTCATAGCTCCAAAAATCAATGTTTGCTCCGAAGATTGCATTAGATTCTATGAATTTGCATCATTTTTTTCTCTTCTCATTTAAAATGTAACCACAGTATCCTTGTTCCAAATTGTTCTCTCATCCCAGGTACCACTGTAGTTAGGACAGGCGAGAAACGAGATCGAATAAATGTAAATATGAGCTCCCATGGACAAAATCATCCGCCACTTAGGGTGTGGTATTCATCCTCATTCAAAGCCAACAAAAAGAAAAGGCTGTCATGATCTTGTAGATCACACTGTAAAAAATCTTCTGTTGACCGTTACGTTAATCTCTCACATTGAGACAGTGTACAGTGTAACTCAGGACGGAACAATTACACCCCAGATCAAAGTTATCGCACAGAGTTGTTGAAGAATATGTTTGTTGGTAGAATATAAATTTTGCTGTGTGCTTCTCTTGTAGATTATTGCATATTCTTTGTTCTGTCAGTGTATGTAAAGCATTTTTTTTATATTCAACTTTAAGCAAATCCAGTCTATTGAATGGTCAGAGTACAAATGAACAGAGTATAAAGTGAAGAATAATTGTGTTTACAAAGAGAGAGTGTGTGGGTGTGTGTGCGTGTGTTCACTGATTGCTTTTATAGAATGTGTGTTCAAGAAAATCAACAGAGTATATAAAAATCATTAATTTTATTTGTACAGTTGTTTTTGATGAATACTGTAATCTTTATGAATTTAAAAGCATCAGCAAGGTTATTGGTATATACATCATTGTGTATTTAAACAAATGGTGATATTGATGCTATTTATACATGTTTATATTAATGCGTGAAGAAAATTGATGTGTATCCTGCATGATAAGTTAGTTCATTTGTGCATACAAATAAATATTATGCATTAAATGACATCAAGGAAGGAAGAATGCAAAGAAACAACGAGAGACACTATCTGTGTGTTAATTCTGTAATCTGTTGATTTTTTTGTGGTCGGGCTATCGCTACTTTAAATTGTAATAAGAGTACTCGTATACTTCGCATATGTATTATAATCTATCATTTGTCTTTTTAGCCTGGCGCTGAGGATTAGTTAAAATGTCTTTTAAAAAAAAAATTACCCAGTTGTAAGAACTCAGGTTATTGTTCAGGAATTGAAATAGAGTTCTGGTCATCTATTTATTGATCAAGTTTTATTTCTGCAACTTGTTATAAATGTGTTCAGGTGTCATTATTCCAAAATTTTAATAATAAATTTTCATTTAATTAATATACTTACCCAACTCACATATAGCAATTAACTCTAGTTCAGTGCTGGTAATGCTGTACGCGTTCCCCTTGGTAACAAGGGAGACCACCCTAAAAAAGAGTGATCCATCCCATAATATCAGACCGATGTCCGGTCCAACATCCGTATGCGTGCGCATACGCCGCCATTTGTATCATTCGAACGAAGCCCAACTCACTACTTTTTTAGAACCCAATACCACCACAGCGGGGAGGCGGGAGGGTTTAAACAAGTCTGACCGGAAGTTACTTTGCCGTCTGCTAGCACGGGAGAATTAACAGAAGTTGACTCGGATGAAACAGACGCGGATTTTCCAGCGCCCTTATCTCTCCTCGAGCTTCTTTTTGGAGGCGTATCGTCAGGTACCTGCCTTGAACTAGGCTTCCGTTTAGCGCTATCAACAAGCGCAGCCTCCGCCATAGCAAAACAACTCACGAAAAATTTCACAGAAAAACAATTTCAGAAAAATTTCACAAGTACAAACGAGCGACGAAAACGTCGCTAAAGTTATAACAAAATGGAAAGATCTCACCACACAGCGTAGGTACAGGTGTAAAGTTAGGCGACGACCAAGGGGAGATGCCAAAGCCAAAGACTATGGCGAAAAGCTGAAGACAGCAGGAGCGTACATCAGGAGCGTCCTTCCCAGTTGAACCGCTGAGAGAGAATGATACAAATGGCGGCGTATGCGCACGCATACGGATGTTGGACCGGACATCGGTCTGATATTATGGGATGGATCACTCTTTTTTAGGGTGGTCTCCCTTGTTACCAAGGGGAACGCGTACAGCGTTACCAGCACTGAACTAGAGTTAATTGCTATATGTGAGTTGGGTAATAATATGTAATTTAATTACTTTCTAGATTCCTTTTGTTTTTTCACAAAGGGGTTGTAAGGGCTTCTGATTGTTTGCAAAATCAAAATGAAAGTACTTAGTGCAGTACATTGTGCAAGATTATTGGTGGTGTGCTGGAGAGTCAGGGTTGTCTTTTTTAAATCTATTGAAACCTTTCAGTAAGAAATCATACCTGGTGTGAAGCATAGATTTGTACATGTTTGTCTGGTCCCATCTCTGCTTGTAAGAAGACTTGAGTCCTTTGACAAAGTATGAAGTATATTGCCAAGCACTGCTTTTTGAGTACAGATGGCACTGTAATGTGTGCATGTGTTTGTGCGAGTGCATGCATGCCTCTGCGTGTGTCTGACTGGGTGAGATGCTTTGAGAACAAGTTGGTGTAGGAAATAATGGACATTAGTCTGTGTGTGTGTGTGTGTGTGTGTGTGTGTGTGTGTGTGTGTGTGTGTGTGTGTGTGTGTGTGTGTGTGTGTGTGTGTAAGCTCAAGTGCATGGGTATGTAGGATTTGACAGTTTTCTGTAGTCTGACAGCAGCATATTTCAGTATTTACGCAAATGTAGTTTAAACCATGACACAAGAAGCTTTAAATGTTGAAAATGCCTCTTCCCCTTCTGTGGCACATTTATATGTTTGCGCGTTTTGTGTATGTCTTGCCTTTTGTTTGAAAACATGTACTAGCTTCCATTTTCTGGCGAATGAATTATTGCTATTGAGAGTGAAACAAAACTGGGGAAAATGTCACTGTTTTAGATACTAGAACTGTACAATTTTGGTCAGATTAAGGGCAGGCACTGGTGTTAAAAGTGATTTTTTTTGTTTCATAAGTGTTGGGTCAAAAATTGTTGCACAATTAAAGAACTCAGTCCATCTCCTGAGAAAATGAAAAAATTATTTTTTTTGGATCACCGGTTGCCTTGGTAGCAATCCAAGATGGCCACCAAACTGCCACTTTTTAAAACCCTAAGGCTTTTACAAAACCGAAAGGAATTTTGTTTTGGTGCTTGTTATTTATACATTAGCACAATACCCAACTTTTGTTAGAGGCTTTTTTTGAAATCTACAGTCATTCAAAAGATATCAGTGATAAAAATGAGTGACCTTGAATTTTATGAAAAACCGCCCCCAAAAATGGTATAACTTCTCACGAAAAAAAAAATTCAACAAAACGCTCTAACAAAATCTGCGAAATAACGCACTCGAGATGTATGCAAAGTTTCAACAACGCAAGTTTATTAGAAAAAAAGCCTTAGGCTTTTGAAGTGACAAAAAAGTAGTTTTGAGAAAATACACAAAACGTGAAGAAAATGTATTTTTTTTACACAAACGTTTATGAAACATGTAACAAAACAACACTAACAAAACAACAGGTATTGCTTAGTTCCACAAGAAAAACGGAAACAAAATTCAACAAAATTTAAAAAAAAACCAGCCAGTGTTCAGCAAGCACCAAGGAACCTGTTCCAAGGTCACAATGATCAACTCTTATCCGTTACGTGCACGCTGCGTAAAGTATGCCCATCCATAATTCCCAACTTGTTACCAGTGAAGCCTCTTATCTTGGACCTCTTTTGGACTTGCTTTGAATAATCAGGGAGTCATATGGCAGTGTCCTTTACTTTCTATACTACAATATTTGGGTTGACTTCTGTGAATTGCCTTGCAATGCCATGGGTACTTTGGAAGCTCCTCTCCAGCTTCCACCTCTGCATCTGTAGAGACAACATAAATTTAAAATTAATATGTCTGTGACAAACTCAAATACTGCTATTCACATTTTCCCAACAATGACCCCCCTCCCCCCCCCCCCCCCCCCCCCCCCCCACACACACATTTGAAAAAAGATATTGTAATGTGATACATGTAACACGATATTTGGGCGCATGCACATGTCAGTGCTGATAGTCAAGCAGTGAACAAAAAGATGTTGACAAATCATGTGAATGTTGCGAAGGCAGTGCAGGTTTGGTTTACAGCTATTGCACATACATTGCATGCAGAAACCATATGGTCTGCATGGGAAGTATGACCACAAGCAATGTTCACTCACTGAGCCATGTGAATGCATGTTTGTTTGAGCCACAAGAAAACTGTGATCACAGGAGGAAGCTATAGGCCTATATATAATATGCTCGAGAAAATAAATGAGGAAAGAACAGATGTTTTGCTCCAACCCTGACAAACCTTGTGACAACCAAGCTTCACAGTAGCAGCACATAACAGACTTTGCATCCTATTCAGTTTCTTTGCATCAGGGTGTTGTTACTTATATTCTGTTCTTCAGCATATAACAGTCACACACGTACACACATACACACACACACAGAGCCAGAGCCGCACACATAACCAAACAAATATATAAACTTCTACATGTTTGTCAAAAGAAGAAAAAATTACCTACCTACTACCATCTTGCTTATCAGCTGCTTGGAATCTTCCCTGCTCTGCTTGGGCTAGTATTCAACTGCACCAGATTTCCCAGGAGATGCATGGTGTTGCACCATGGCTGAACAAAGTGTTCTTTTTCTAAGCAGTTAATTTGCTTTTTCCAGAGAAAAGATATATAGGGTCTGCCTTCTCGTCGCCATAAATGGCGAACTCCGTGTTGTCCTTATTGCCGTACGCATTCCGCTCAGCAACTCTAAAATAAGTCGTGGCTCAAAACACTCATGGCAACGTGCTTCAAACGTACACCACCGCTGGTGATTTCTTGCTCCGTCCCAGCTGTTGCAAGGGCAGCAGCATAGTTTCCAGCCAATTTTCATTCTGGACGAAGAAGAATGCACAAACTTGATCTTCCGATTCGTTCGTAGCAATAGCAGACGACACTATCGACTCGCACTTTCTTTTTAAACTTCCGTCACGGCAGCCTCTACAACTGATCTGATTTTACTCGATAATCATCTCCTTTGCGTGTCAAGCACTGAAATCGGGGCAAAACGTGTATTTAACTAAAGTTTCCACAAAGATATCCCAGGAAAATCGCAGCTGTAGATATTTCACATCGCCTTTGGCAAGATCTGGCGGAAATGAAGAATATTGCATTCTGGGAAGGCCGAATCGAACCGAACGAGACCGAGCATAAACGAAGTTTAATATCCGCGATTCGATTGGTCAGCAGCGAAAATTGCTCATACGGAATTTCCCGGAATCTTCATCGGTTCTCTTCGGCTCATTGGAATGTCTTCTAGTTGCTGTTACTAACGGCGCGAAATCCGTAAACGGAAATTCCCGTTGTACGCGGTATGAACTGATCGCAGCAAAGAAAAGACAACTCATTCCAGTCATGCTAATGTGACCACCGTTGACGATGTGTTTGACTCCCAGTCACCTCTCAAACATACGCATTTTTTTGCTGTTTTGTGTTTGTTCAATACACAATTGCATACACATACATTGTTCATTTAGCCGTTTTGACCGTTTATGATTAATTCTGATCTAAAATCAGTATATCAGAGTAACCAGAAGAGGTTCAAAATCCAAAATCAGAAAGAAAATGGAAATGACCAGGGAACAAAAAAATCACTTTTTTCACTGTGGTGTCTTCCCTTAACTAATATGAATTTTTGTGCTTTTTTTTCCATCTGCAACCGACATCTGATCGGCTTACTTAAATCCTACTTTGTGTGTACATGTATTATTCATACGTTTCTCAATTTTGTTAACTGTTATTTTATGTTGTCATTGTTGAGATAGCTTATGTTCTTTATGCTTTTCATAATTTTCTGTACCAAAGAGTGGGCTTACATGCGCTTTTTTCCACATCTTTAGGGGTATTAATGGATCTTTTGGCATTTTTTATAATTAGCTGAAAGTGTGTGGTTAGCAGTCTTTTGTGATCTTTAGAAGCTTTATGGTTTAACTTCTGCTGCTTGAGCTGGCTCAGATTTTGTATGTTACTGTATGCTTGATCCACACATTTTTAACAATCATGAAAGGTGACAGTTTGAAATGCAGTTATGTGGATGATAATGGAAGTTTATGTCCAGTCTCACACAGGTGCTTCCCTAGTCTTGTGTTTGTGGATGTTTGTATGCAGAAAGCTTAAGATGCGCAATGCAATACATTTGTGAGCATTTGTAATTTATCTTTAAAATGCAGATATTTTGCAATAATAAAGAATAAATGCATATGAAAAATTATTGGTCTGAAAATGGTGAGCATGCGTGCATGCACTTCTTGATCAAGTTTTCTGTTTTAACTTTTCCTTACCTCCCCCTTACACACACACGGGTGCATGTACAATCTCTATATATAGCTCAGCTTCCACAACCCATAAAAATTGTCTATTGTTCAAGAAAATCAGAGAACAAGTTTGCTTATTAAAAAGGCATTACACAGGTAGCTGGGTGAAAAACTCACCCTAGGAAGATGGAAAACACAGCATCATTGCTTATTTCTTTTATTTGTTCTTAATCACAGTGGAACCGAAACATGCAGGGCACATGACACACATAAACCCCAAAACAACAAAACATTTAATTTGAAAAGAAGAGTTTGTCTCCATCAATCTTATTAAGAAATTAAAAGTACAAGATTTTGATCTGTTTCATACATAAATGTATGTGATAGTCTATGTAAAACGGTGGCAAACAAGGAAACTGTAGGTGATATGAACAAAACACAAGAAGCAAATCTTTTCAAAGATATGACGCAAACTGATCAACCAGGTAAACAATTTATTTCTAGCAATCAATGGGGGAAAAAACAACACATTACAAAATGGGGAAATTGAAGGAATAAAAAAGGATGAAGTGTAAAAAAAAATAGTGTTGGTTGCTAGGAAACAAAGTACAGGTAAGCTACGACAAGGCACCCATTTCCTATTACGTCATCATAGATATGAAGAGAATATGATACACTAGCTAGAGATGCAGCAGGACTCACGCAAGTATGTGCACAAAACCCAACCCTTCTTCGATCAGTTACAAAGGTGTGTCTATCAGTATCAGGTACAAAAGACTTATCTATCAGTTAAAAATGCCCCGTACCAGCAGATTCATTAGTCACAACTTTTATCTTCTTCTTTATTGTTTTCTTTTCTCTCTTGTTTTGAAAGGGGGCAGTACTACGAGGCTCTAGTTGTTTAGATCAACTTTCCATGTTACATTCACTGGCATTGAACTATCATTTACAAATTCCTCATCTCAGTTACATTTTCTCTTCTTTTCTTTTCTTTATTGTGAGTGAGGATAGGTCTAAGTTATTCCTCACTATTTCCTACACTCTTAACAGTCACCTTCTTTCTCAAAAGCTGATCTTTCTGCATTGCCAAGGTAAGCATTAACACCCAGGCATGGGAATTGAAAAAAGTCAAAAAGGCTGAACAATTGTAAGTAAGCTCAAAGTCGACGGCACAAAGCGCCTAGCCTTACTAGGGGGTTCGGGGGCATACTCCCACGGAAAAATGTTCTCCAAAGAACCCAAATTGTGCAATTTGGTGTCACCTGAGCTCCAAGTTTGCCATTAATTTCAGTTTTCAGAACCATTTTTGCCTCCCCCATTTATTTTTTCGGCAGACACTTTAGCTTTTACGGCGAACAAATTAAAAATTTGGCGGAAATTTGCCTTTCGGCAGACAATTCCCATGCCTGAACACCCTTTCTCGTGGGAAGTTTACACCATTCGATGAAGCAATTTCCATAAGTAAAGCAATGTGCCTTTTTGTCGTCTGTGCGTCACAGTATCGAACTTCAAAGAAAACACATAATGTTTGAAAACTTATCACAGCTTTTTCAAGCTGTGCTTGTATAAAATGTATTGATTTGATTTGCTTACAAAGCAATCTTAATATGTACACAAACAACGTTGTTCTACCTACACAAAAAATCTCTGAGTGACAACTTGTTTGACTTCATTCTAAGTAAAGCAAATACATTTACCTGTGCTGCCTATACATAGCAAACTTGATATTACCAAAGCAAACCAATCCATGTACGAAGACGATAGCACATTTTGGATTTAACAAACACTTTTTAACCTATTAGAACACTCGCCACATTCATGTCAACATTTCCTTCCATGGTGGTTTTTCATTATGTAGAGAAAACAATTTTACACAGCGTTGTCTTAAATACAAACGAAAGTGGAGGGTGAAGGAGGTAAAATTAAAGAATTAATTGGTGGGAAGTATGTATCAATTCACAAAATAAAAAAGAGAAAGAAGAACACATTTTCCACACAAATGGTAATAAAAGACAGCGTTGTGAGGGAAAACTTTCACAAATGAACGTTTCATGATACAGTTGTGCTTTTTTTTTTTTTTTACAGTGGTAATACGTTAAACTCAAAAACACAACTTACACAAGTAAAGGACTTAAACAAAATTAACTTTTCCTGAGAGTAGGACATTCAAACTCTTCTAATCGGAATGCATAACCATTTGTGATTAATTCTGTGGTAAATGAATTTCCACTTTATTTACTCCAGCAAACGCACTGCTTTTTAATGCAGTACACAATGTTCCCACTAAAAATATGAAGGATTAATAATCAAAAGCAGGTATGTGAAAACCCAGCTTATTTTGAAAAACACAAATTTACTTACTCCAATTATACAATCTAAAAAATGACTGTTTAATGCCAATACATGTACATGAAATTCCCAGACACACCCAAAATTTCGAAATGCATGATACCCTATTTTTTTGTTAACAGTTCCACATACTCTATAATGTTGATTCCTTTGTCTCTTATGTGTGCCTTGACTACATAAAATCTAATTCAGTAAATGTACCATATAGTCCTACCATTGCATTTAAACTATACATGTACACACACTGACAATTAATGTAATTTACAATGCCAATAGACACACACACGCACGCACACACTCATATACACACACACACATAGACTGACAGACCGACAAACACACATATGCAAGGATGGTAAATCTGGTTTTTGAGCTGACTTTTCACGTGCCATAAAAAAAATTAGTACCGAACATACCTTTTGGGTTTTGATAAAGGAGACAACATTCTAGAGAGACGACTACTACAGTACCCTTAGAAGCAACTTGTATGCATGCTTTTAAGCTGAATAAATATATATGGCCTGGGGTTCCCTTTAGTTGCAATACAACCACACTTAATCAAGTTATAACCTCTTCAGTGTTACATGGAATTTCATTCATAAAAAAAACAAAAAACACTCTTGTCATTTTATTAACCTTAACAATTAAAACCTAGTCACAAAATAAATTCAAGACAAAACCACGTCTACAAACTGTTCACAAAATCATCATTAAACAAAACGTCAGAATCATACCTAACAGAAAGATACAAAAAACCGGGTAGACACATTCGTATAGAACAAACATGAAAAATAAAACATTATAACAGTACCATTTATTGTAGAAAAAAAAGAGCTCACAAAAACAAATTTTGGCAAAAACAAGGAGATAGAACTGGCACACAGGAAAGTAATCCAAAGTTTCTTTTGCATGCTCTTGTGTAAAGTATCCAATGTGGAATATAAAGTACTTCAAACTGTGGCTTGCGACATTAATACATTTCGATGATTTTACCAATTGCTCAAAGTCATCATGATGTGTGTGGTTTCAGTTGATTCAAGAGCAGTCGTATTTTTCTCCTGCTTCTTCATTACAATTAATTGCAGAAATGAACTGAGCGAAAGCAACAAATGTCAGAGGTATTCCAAAGTCAAATCTTTACATTGCTGTAAAAGAATTGTAATGCCTCAAAATGTGCAGTTCAATGCTAACAGGAATAAAACACAAAATAAAAACTACACACATATGCATCCACTTAGGTAGAAGAAGCCATTTCTTGCAGCTAAATAGATATGGTCTGCTACATCTGTTGTCCCACAGTGGCGTTTCAATATCCGTGCGATGGTGATTTAGTGGTTTATTATTTGGAAACAAAATCTTAATCTGCCATCAAAGAAACCTGTATGTCTTGTCATAAAATTGTAAAAGCTTCAACAAAGTCAATGTGTGGGAGAAAATATCTACAAGGTGCTAACGAATAAACAAGACAGAAACATGATTAACTCTTACTTGACTGTCTTGCCTGGCTGGATACATTAAAATACATATGATTTATCTGTATTCCATCAAGCATGGCAGAGTTTTAAATGTGTACCGTAATTACCCAGGAAAGGGAAGAAGTCTAATAAAAAAAAAAGTTAATGTAAAAAGTCGCTGGACTAAGTTGTCACATCCAGTATTATCTTCCACAAAAAAAGAAACTTGTCACGCAATAACAATATTCCTGATCACTAGGAGACAACTAACTGCAAACAGGAGAGAACAACATGGTCTGCTAAATAAAGACTTTTTACAATTTTGCTTTAAAGCTTTCAAGACTAGAACCCAAGTGCAACGTTTGACGACTAAAAAATAGCACACAGCTAATTCTAAACTCATTCATTCAAGTTCACTCAAATATTCAACAAAATAAGCACTCTATCAGACAACTACATATCCCTGATCTGCATTCCTTTCATAAATACCAAAAAAATACAAAAACAAAGAGACTGCTAACGTTCCAAAATTCAGAATAAACAAGAAGGGCAAAGCCCATACGACTCACATGCTTTACACATTTTTCCTACCAAAATACATGTGACCTTGACCCAAGGTCAAGGTCATCCAAGGTCATGCAACACAAAGCTGTTAATTCAAGACATAGGAAGTACAATGGTGCTTATTGGCTCTTTCTACCATGAGATATGGTCACTTTTAGTGGTTCACTACCTTATTTTGGTCACATTTCATAAGGGTCAAAGTGACCTTGACCATATGTGACCAAATGTGTCTCATGATGAAAGCATAACATGTGCCCCACATAATTTTTAAGTTTGAAACAGTTATCTTCCATAGTTCAGGGTCAAGGTCACTTCAAAATATGTATACAATCCAACTTTGAAGAGCTCCTGTGACCTTGACCTTGAAGCAAGGTAAACCAAACTGGTATCAAAAGATGGGGCTTACTTTGCCCTATATATCATATATAGGTGAGGTATTCAATCTCAAAAACTTCAGAGAAAATGGGAAAAATGTGAAAAATAGCTGTTTTTTAGACAACATTTATGGCCCCTGCGACCTTGACCTTGAAGCAAGGTCAAGATGCTATGTATGTTTTTGGGGGCCTTGTCATCATACACCATCTTGCCAAATTTGGTACTGATAGACTGAATAGTGTCCAAGAAATATCCAACGTTAAAGTTTTCCGGACGGCCGGACGGACGGACGGACGACTCGGGTGAGTACATAGACTCACTTTTGCTTCGCATGTGAGTCAAAAAACAAGAAAGGTAGGTTGTTTCATAAATACATTTTGTTTGTTTGTTGTTTGTTCGTTCATGGGCTGAAACTCCCACGGCTTTTACGTGTATGACCGTTTTTACCCGCCATTTAGGCAGCCATACGCCGCTTTCGGAGGAAGCATGCTGGGTATTTTCGTGTTTCTATAACCCACCGAACTCTGACATGGATTACAGGATCTTTTTCGTGCGCACTTGGTCTTGTGCTTGCGTGTACACACGGGGGTGTTCGGACACCGAGGGGAGTCTGCACACAAAGTTGACTGAGAAATAAATCTCTCGCCGAACGTGGGGACGAACTCACGCTGATAGCGGCCAACTGGATACAAATCCAGCGCGCTACCGACTGAGCTACATCCCCGCCCGAATACATTTTGTCAAAATTAATGTTTAATGGAAACAAAGCTAACCTAACATGACTGTACCAGTACAATGTCCTTAAATGTTTTGGCCGCAGTGTTAACTCCACACTGCAATTTTCAAGATATGACCTAAAACAGCACTCTGTGTTCCTGTACATTTCAGTTCTGTGGTCATCTTAATCAAAAATAACCTCTTGGTGTGTATTTCAAGCTCTGTGGTTGTAGTGCAACCAGTTTCGTTTTCTATTGCTGCAACTCTTACAATTGACATTCTATAATGATCTTGAACAATAAATAAGCAACAGAAACATAATGATTTGTATGTCTTTGATTAAATTATTTCTTGGAATACAGGTTTAACTGTGTCCGTACAAACAAGTAAATACTGACCCTCACACGCACACAAATGAAAACAGTGACACATTTTATTTTAGATATGCCTGCTTTCTGCTAGTCTCTGAACCTTTTCATAAGAACTCAACTAGACCAATGACATTATTCATCATGTACGTTGGTACAAAATTACCACTGTCACTCATCCAGTCAAATCTTGCAAACATTTGTACATATGCTCCAGCTGGCATGCCACACATTCACATGGATTCTGATACATGCACTCTTTAGCCAGTAAATAAACACTCAACACTGGTAAAGCACATTCCAGTCTATTCACAGCATACATCAACAAGTACAAATATATTTGAATGTGGATAACCAACACCCAAACAAACACACACACGCATGCACACACACACACCCTTACTCACTGTCTCTCTTTATCTCCCCCTCTCACTCACTCCCTCTTTCACAACAAAGGAGCATAGGTCTGTATCCACAATTTCCCAACCACACAGTCCGACTGAGCGCACATTTTTCACAATCTGAACTATCACTATCAGTGTTTCTCACTGCAGTGCCTAAAAGTTCATGTCAATGCCAGCGCATTGCGGATCATTATCCCAGCTTGCTGTACATTTCTTCAATCTGCGGCCGGAAGAATTTGGCCATCTCCTGTCGCTTGGACTTGAAGGTGGGCGTGAGGAGGCCATTCTCCACAGAAAACAGCTCAGGGTATACGTGGATGGCCTTCACCTGCATACAGAAAGGTCAAGTTTGAATGAGAGAGAAAAATAGATTGGGGATTGTCAAGGAGGAGGGGGTCACGTAGTATAAACATCTGCTGGAGTTTGTGCCCCTGTTGTTTTTCTTGTTATCATTGCATCATGTTTCAACTGAATAAAATCTTGTTTAAACCAAGGGAAAGCAAAATCAGAGAGCTTTTACATGTGTCAGTCTGTTAAGTTTCTGACTTGTCGATCCGTTTGTTTGTATCTGTCAGTAAATCTATCGGCTTCTCTGTGAAGGAGTGATAGTGGGAGATGTTTTTTTTCTTCAAAATATTTCATTTAGGCAAATTGTTTACATTTTGTCATAAAATGCAAAGACAATGGCAAAGATGTTTGGTCAACTGGTTGAACACTTTTTATTTCTTCTTCTTCTGCGTTCGATATTTATGGCCGTCATATCGGTGGCTGCCATGAAGTCTGCAGTCTTCAGCAGTTCGGTAGCGGGTCCCCAGAGCTTGATGCCGAACACTTTTTATGAATAACAAGAGACGAGGGTATGAAGTGAGCAGTTTTGAAGTCAACTGAATTGTCCTTCTGTTTTTTATTATTATTTTTTGGATACTTCTTTTCCTGTTTTCTCACCAGAGCCTCATTTGTCTCAGATTTCAAAGACAGTTTATTCTGTATTTGTTGTTCAACATTCTTATTACTGATTCGAACATAAACCAGTCAAACACAAAAATGAAACCGTGTTTGAATGAAAGAGTGAAAAACTAAAAACCCAACTCACAATTTCCAAAGATGACAATCCGGATTTTTTACCCAGCTCTGTCAAGTTGGCCAACAAATGATTGTTCACCTCCTGCACACAAAATACACATAAAACAATGAAGAAGAATGGCATAAAAACAAACGAATGCAAAGTTAAAAGCAATAAAAAAACACGAGTGAATGTGGGAGTTTCAGCTCATGAATGCAGAGGAAGAAGATCTTCTTGTCGATCACTAGAAGAAGAAGATGAAAAGCAATTTAAAATCACGAACAGATTTTGGCATGTGTGAAGAAGAAAGAAAAAGAAAGAAAGAAAAATAACAAACATGTCAGAGAAAAACTGATTTTCTGGAGATCTCATTCATAAAGTCCAACCTGAAACCAGACACCAAAGATAATGTCACATAAGCTGAAACACACCTGAAACTTCAGCTAAACGCACTGTTGTTGTTGAGGTTGAGTGTACCCACGCTTAACACTTGGAGGGCCATTTGGTACAGGGAAGTGACTGTCATCCAAATCAGAATTAAAGGTGTACGACCGTTTTTAATCAACCTGCCATTTAGTCAGCCGTACGCCGTCTTCCGAGGGGGACATTTAATAGAGTGGAACCCTCCTTTTAAGACCTCCTAAAACCTGAGAAAATCGTGTCTTAGAGTTAAAAAGGAGGGAGTCTTATAACGGGGGTAAATTTACAGAGGTTCTGAACACACAAAAAGCCTGTAAAAGCAAGGTCTTAACAAGAAGGGCAAAGCCCATACGACTCACATGCTTGACCTTGACCTTTACATGACCTTGACCTTCAGGGTCAAGGTCAAATAACTAAACCTAGCAATGACATCATACACAAAGAACTGCAGTACACATTTTTCCTACCAAAATACATGTGACCTTGACCCAAGGTCAAGGTCATCCAAGGTCATGCAACACACAGCTGTTAATTCAAGACATAGGAAGTACAATGGTGCTTATTGGCTCTTTCTACCATGAGATATGGTCACTTTTAGTGGTTCACTACCTTATTTTGGTCACATTTCATAAGGGTCAAAGTGACCTTGACCTTGATCATATGTGACCAAATGTGTCTCATGATGAAAGCATAACATGTGCCCCACATAATTTTTAAGTTTGAAACAGTTATCTTCCATAGTTCAGGGTCAAGGTCACTTCAAAATATGTATACAATCCAACTTTGAAGAGCTCCTGTGACCTTGACCTTGAAGCAAGGTAAACCAAACTGGTATCAAAAGATGGGGCTTACTTTGCCCTATATATCATATATAGGTGAGGTATTGAATCTCAAAAACTTCAGAGAAAATGGGAAAAATGTGAAAAATAGCTGTTTTTTAGGCAACATTTATGGCCCCTGCGACCTTGACCTTGAAGCAAGGTCAAGATGCTATGTATGTTTTTGGGGGCCTTGTCATCATACACCATCTTGCCAAATTTGGTACTGATAGACTGAATAGTGTCCAAGAAATATCCAACGTTAAAGTTTTCCGGACGGACGTCCGGACGGACGGACGGACGGACGGACGTCCGGACGGACGGACGGACGACTCGGGTGAGTACATAGACTCACTTTTGCTTCGCATGTGAGTCAAAAATGGGGGAAGTCTTAAATTGGGGGGTCTTAAACGGGGGGGTTCCACTGTATATCTTAGAAAAAACAACAATGACTTCTTACCGGGTTTTGGCACAACTCCTCGAATGAGCCATCGATCTTGAGCTTTTCGCTGCAGTAGTTGGGCAGGACGTCAGGGTCTGGGACCACCACACCCACAAGGCACGACTGTCACAAACAATAGCAAGTTCAGCTATCACACAAATCAACGCTGCATCTGTGTTAAATCAAAAGCCAATTGTTTTGTTGTAAGAGGACAAAAAGGATGCTTCGATATACTGTGGAACCTTTGTATAATGACCCCCCAAGGGACCAATGAAAAGTGGTCCTTATTGACAGGTTGTCATTATGCAAAGGTGAATTAATTAGAGGAAAGAATCTCATCACGTTTCTTTTGGGTAGTTGTAATGGGCAAGTGGCTGTTCACAGAGGTACTGGCGATGTGAAGCCTGTTTGAAAAGAGAACACCTCCCAATAAAGGCCACATTCTGTTTTCACTTACTTAAGGCTGTTATTTATGGGTTCCTTTCATCAAAGATAACCACTGCAGTACATAACAGGAATGTCAACCTCATCAAACTCTTTCTTTACTTGGATTTAGTTATTTGAAAAACAGAAAAAGTCTGCAACCCTAACTTACTAGACTAGCTGTCAAATGGAACTGATGACCACATATTTTTTTGTCAATGAAATCAAACAAACACACACACACACACACATGCACCACACAAACTTACACACACACACAACACACACCACATAAACTTGCACACACACACACTTACACACACACACACACCCACACATGCACCACACACAAGCATTCGCTCTTGTTCTTCTGTCTTACCTGTAAACTGTCACCATGAACATACATCTGTGCTACCAATGGGCTCTGAATATTTGTGTTCTCCACTTTCTCGGGCGCAATGTATTCTCCCTGCACAAACAAATCAATCATAAAAAATAAGAACACAAATACACTGTACTGAATTTACCACACATACAATAAAAATAAAACTGCAATGGTATCTTAAGTCATTCATAACCTTTGAACATAAAAGAGACCAACAAGGCAAAAACATGACTGCTTTCAGACATGAGGAGAATACAAAAACCTATTAAAAATGCACATCAATTACTTGTCAAAACAAAATCAGTTCTTACTAAAATGATAGAAAAAAAGATCAACGTTACAGTTCAAATCAATTATAATAACGAAGAAGAAAAATAATTAAAGCCTCAAACCATCAAACCTAAACGCTACAATTTTACATTGAAAGATACAAAAAAAGATACTAAAAAATCTCTTACCTGAGCAAGTTTGAAAATGTGCTTTTTCCTGTCAATGATCTTCAATGAACCATTCTGCAAAACAAAACAAAAAAGAGGGGGTGGGTTGAATAGTAGAATGGGAAAGCAAATTAAAGTGTGAAACAGCTGCACATAATAAGTATATTGTTCTAATCATTTAACATGTATATATGTGTAGAAGTGTGTGTGTGTGTGTGTGTGTGTGTGTGTGTGTGTGTGTGTGTGTGTGTGTGTGTGTGTGTGTGTGTGTGTGTGTGTGTGTGTGTGTGTGTGTGTGTGTGTGTGTGTGTTCCTTCATATGTGAACACATGCCTAGGTGCGTTTATGGGTACTTGTGTCCGCTTGTGCATGCATCCTCGCAAAGTGTCAGTTTGCCTTCCTGTCAGAGAGTCCTTGTTTTAAGGCCTTACTTAAATTGAGCCCAAAGTCGATTTCACAAAGGCTTCGCAGTCTTTTTACCAAACATGCAGTTCCAAAGACTTCGTGAAGTCGACTTCGCCAAGACAGCAGGCAAAAGTGAGTGTGTAAGTTTCCCTTACCTCCTCCCACTGTCCCACATCCCCTGTGTGCAGCCAGCCATCCGCGTCCAGAGCCTCATCCGTCTTCTCCTGGTCATTCAGGTAACCACGGAACACGTTGGGGCCCTTCATGCACACCTGAACAACACATACAAAAGTATACTTTATCATGAAAAACATATGTGGACATGTACGGTATTGGGGACCCGTTTCCACGTAGCCCACATTATTTTACCCCCCCAAAAAACTAAAAATAATTGATGTTCTCATGTTGTTTTTAGTATGTAAAGTTAAAAAATAACCATCATCAAATTAAAGTCAGCGTTTTCTATACTGGTGTGAAACTGAGATGGTACCAAAGAGCCCGGGTCACAGTACGCATGACCCACTGAGGGGTCCCAGTATTGTAGATGTCCATGCAACACAAACTTTCTTCCCCCCATTCTTCTTCAATTTTGTGTGTGGGTTTTGTGGGGGGTGGGGGGGAGGCGTGGAGGAAGGGGGTTGGGGGGAAAGAGTAAATACTGGGATGGGAAGCGATGTCAGAGTTGTTTCTCTCAGTCGGTGGATGGAAAACATGCGAGGCTAGAAGACAAAATAAAAGGCACCCACCCTTCTATGAACAATTTAGGACTGAAAAAGCCTGCTACCACAATGCATTTCAAGTACACATGTTCCTCAAATTCTGGTGGATGCACTCTATACTCTGCAATCAAAGTTTGCTTACCTCTCCCTTGTTTTCCCTGGAGAAGTAACCCATCTCTGGAATGTCTGCTAACTTGATGGAGCAACAGCTCAGGGGTGGTCCAACAGTGCCTGCAAAATCAGAATAATGTTTTAACTGATGGCTCCGGTTTGGCAACACCCATTCTCTCAGTGTGGTGTGCTTAGAGACTCACTTAAAAATTGTGTAGTTAAAGCAATAAAGAATGAGTAAAATTGCATCTTTATTTCACGTCAAATGTGCTTTTGTATCATTTCCTCTCTCTTAGATGTCGATTCTCTATCTCTCTCCCCCCACCCCCCTCAAGAAAATGTGACGTGAAGCAGCGAAAATGCATGTGAGAATGTTTGTGAGAACATATTAACTGGCAAATATTGATAATGTGAGGCGGGTGATTGGCTGCAGGAAAGTCACGACCGTCTTTTGACTGACATAAACAGATGAGAGGGGTCCATAGGATATGATAACTGTTTTCAATAGACGATTGTTGGAAATAACTCTGTCGGGTTTGCATGGGTTGTGGAAGAGTGACTTTTTCTTGCAAAACCTCTGCCAAACATAGGAGGGGCCAATCACTAGCGACAGGTGTGTCAAAACCTCTGCCAAACATAGGAGGGGCCAATCACTAGCGACAGGTGTGTCAAAACCTCTGCCAAACATAGGAGGGGCCAATCACTAGCGACAGGTGTGTCAAAACCTCTGCCAAACATAGGAGGGGCCAATCACTAGCGACAGGTGTGTCAAAAACACGTGGACGGGAGCATGTGTTTTCGACACTCCCGTCGCTCCTGTCCATGTGTGTTTGACACACCCGTCGCTAATAATTGGCCCCTTCAAGGTTTTACAAGAAAAGGTCACTCTCCAACAACACATACAATCCTGACGGAGTTGTTTTCGGAATCCGTCTATCACAGTACCAAAAACAGTTCAACTGCAATGGGTGTCATGAAAGTATCTGCTTCTTGCTGCTAATCCTAGATGATACATTAATCTCTGCCCCGCTTGTCTGGTGGTGCTTGCACAGATCAGAAGGAGCAAGAGCCTAAGTAGCAACTCACCAATGTAGCAGTCACCACACAGCTGTAAAGAGCAGATGGCGTGACACTCTGTCTGACCGTATCCCTCCAGTACCTGCACAACCATCACTCATTAGCAAATCTCCCTCACAAACCCCTTATCAGGGATGTCGTTTTTAGTGTTGGTAGTTACTAAACTACCAACACATTTCTTTTTTTCAATCGCCAAAAACTTTACTGTCATTGTCCAACCTTTTCTCAATGAGGGAAATTATTCTCCGTTGATCGCTTGCCGATTAATTCTTTCTTTCTTTATTTGGTGTTTAACGTCGTTTTCAACCACGAAGGGTTATATCGCGACGGGGAAAGGGGGAAGATGGGATAGAGCCACTTGTCAATTGTTTCTTGTTCACAAAAGCACTAATCAAAAATTTGCTCCAGGTTGCCGATTAATGGCAGTGATCCCTACGCACATGTTTCCTAAACTCACGTGACCTCAAGCCAAACCCAACCCCTCGGTCAAAACAAGTTATCAGCGATCACTGCAGGACAGCAACTATTCCCGCAACAAATCATGAACTCTGAAGAGTATTTTTTCAAAAGAAAAGGGTATCAAATTAAGCACACACTGCATGACAAACACATCAAAGTTCAGACATGGGATTCAGAAAAAGTGATAATTAAGGAAAAAGAAGGTGGGGGTCTGGGGGCCTTCTGCGGCCCCCAGTAGGGTCCAGGGTCAACGCCCCTGGTCGGGGTCTGGGGGCGAAGCCCCCAGAAGCTGAAGGTTTTTAGTGTTTTAGACACACAAAAATGGCCCTGAAATGTATATTTCAGCTTAATCATAGAGCTTCTATATCAATGGCAATAACAACAATTCAAACAGCAGGGAAACATATGAAAGAAAATTGATTTTTTTTTTTACCTCACCTTGAATTAAAGCAGTAGTAGAAAATAGTTTGTCAGAGTCCACGGCAAGTTGATTTTAGCAAAAGCATCGCCAACTTTCACGTCTTGTGTCTTCTGGCCTTTCTCGTCTTTCCAGCTCAATGATATAACTTCATCGAGCCAGTCGAATCTCCAGAGATTTTTCTTGTACTTCTGCTGGTCAATTTCCCGGGCTAGAACGGTTTCGTCTCGCTTTAGCTTCCTCATCATTTTGGCAGGTGGCTCGAAGCGATGTAAAAATGGCGCCGAATCATTCTCATACGGTATGCTTATACTGAATCCCCGATAGCTACGTTGAAACGGTGACTGTAGGAGACAAAGAGCGCGTTCCCATACGGATCGACCAGCAACAGTCTGACCGTTTTAGGAACCAACCGTTCAAGAATAGTATGGAATGGAGCGTCGCGATCAGCGGACCGGCCAAAAAACTTGGGTCTATACCTACATATACCCCCAAATTTTCTCAGCGGATTTGCACGAATCTCAAGAATGATCCCTGGAGCCTAAAAATTTACGGAATTCCGTAAATTTACGGAAGAATCCCATGTCTGAAAGTTGTTCACTGCGATGTAAGGTTAAAGCGGGTCATCTCCCTTTGAAAAGCTTGCCTCGATGTCAGGGGTTCTTACTGTGCCACATTACTTGAAAATTCTTACCGAGTTATTTCTGAAAAACGTCTATTAGCGAATACTGATGAAACTTACCGGACATCCCACAATGCACCTGAGGAAGTTGAGGACTTTGGGTGAGAGGGGGGCAGACCCTGTGGTGATGAGACGAACACGGCCACCCAGCGCCGCCTGTACCGTCTTGAAGACTATCTTGTCCCAGATGCTGTCTTTGCGTATGATACGCCTGTTGAAGAGAACAAAACCAAAATTAGCTACCTGCCTTCTACAATGGAACCCCCTTTTTAAGACCTCCAAAAATCTGGTCTTAAAATGGAGGGAGTCTTAAAATGAAGGTAATTTTGCAGACAGAAAATCAGAGAACAAAAAAGCAAGGTATATGAAGGGGGAAAGATTTAAATCAAGGAGGAGGGGGGGGGGGTGGGGGTGGGGGTGGGGGGGGGATCTTAAAAGGGGGGTTCCAGTATAATTTAAATGGATTTCAAGAAAAGATTTGAATTTCATAGAAAATGAAAACATACCTCCTGTCTTCTACTTTCAATGAAAGATATGAATCTCTTGCAATGGATAATAGGTTTTCAAACATCTCTTTTCCAATTCCACAACATTCACCTCTGAATTTTTGTTTGTACTCAGAAAAGGAAATGGAACATGCTCTTTTGCATCTAACATTTAGGGGTTAGGAAATAAAATACTGTGTTTCTGTACATCTTCCTTGTCCTTAAAAGCACAAGCGGAAGGAAGGCCTTTGCCAGTTCCTGTAGTGCTATCGCAGTTACCAATCTTATTTGTTCCCCCATAATAAATCACTTTCGCTTCTGATTGATACCATCAGGTTTTCTAACCCATTCTAAAATTGTTAAACTTCAGACATTAAAAAACAAAGGTATCAAATAAAAAGTTTTTATCAATATTTGTGACTGTTCAAAGTGCTCAAAACTGAGTAAGTTTGGTCCATACTTTTTCAGTTCACCCTCCTTGCTTTTGATTGCCATGCTGAAGAGGAATCGCTTGATAAGGCTGCTGTTCACACCTGTCAACACCTGTCAACACATCACCGTTACCATCATCAAAAACATTATTCAAATCATCATGAAAACCATCGTGAAAATCATCATGAAAATCATAAAAATCATGCATATTTTGCATATCATCATCATCATCATCATCATCATCATCATCATCATCCATAGCATCATCCATACATGTTCACAGCATCTCATCACACGCTGAATACTCAATTAAGTTTACAGTTACAGCTGAAGGACAGCATTTTATACAATAGCTCATCCTTTAGGCGCACATCCAATCTCACCCACTGAAAAAAAATCTGTACACAAACAGACAGACAAAACAACAGACAGACAGACACGCAAACACACAGACAGACAGACATACACACATGAACGCATACACTGCTTTTGTGCATGCACAATAGTGTACATACTGACAAATAATAATAATAATAACTTTTCTACAGCGCAAGTCCCATCAACTGGCTCCAGGTGGAGACAGACAAGACTAGACAGACAGACAGACAGACAGACAGACAGACAGACAGACAAGACTAGACAAGACTAGACAGACAGAGCCATTCAATCACAAAGGCATTCACACATGTTGCACGAAATCTCTACACACCGACCTTGTCATAAAATCTGTTGAGCAAACGGGGCACACAGGGGAACAACGTGGGCTGCAGTTCTTTGATGTCATCCATCAGTTTTCGGACATCTCCTTGGAAAAAGCCAATCTGGGCTCCCAGCATGTAGATAACACCCTGTGTAATAAAAAGAAATATAAAAATTGTAATACTGACTTGACCTGTTTCAGCTGTTATAAAACTGTGCAATCAAGTACTGAAAAACTTTTTGTACAGAAGCTATATTTTTGTTTGTTTTGGATTTCTAATAAACAAAAATATTGCAATATTGTTTGCACCCAAAACTATACTTTATTCTTTTTGCACTGTGTATTCTTGGCCGGTTATTGTGATTCTACTGCACTGAACTCTCAATGATCCGTAGGCATTCAGTTCCAATCAGCACTACAAGCTTGTTTGTTGTAATGTACAATGAAACCCCCCTTTTAAGACCCCTGAATTCAGGGCGGGGATGTAGCTCAGTCAGTAGCACGCTGGATTTGTATCCAGTTGGCCGCTGTCAGCGTGAGTTCGTCCCCACGTTCGGCGAGAGATTTATTTCTCAGAGTCAACTTTGTGTGCAGACTCTCCTCGGTGTCCGAACACCCCCGTGTGTACACGCAAGCACAAGACCAAGTGCGCACGAAAAAGATCCTGTAATCCATGTCAGAGTTCGGTGGGTTATAGAAACACGAAAATACCCAGCATGCTTCCTCCGAAAACGGCGTATGGCTGCCTAAATGGCGGGGTAAAAAAACGGTCATACACGTAAACTTCCACTCGTGCAAAAAACACGAGTGTACGTGGGAGTTTCAGCCCACGAACGCAGAAGAAGAAGAAGACCCCTGAATTTAAAACTTAAGACCTTGCTTTATCAATGTTGTGTTCATAACCTCTGTCAATGGACTTCTATTTCAAGACTCCCTCCCTTGATTTTCTCAGGATTTTTTAGGTCTTAAAATTGGGGGTTTATTGCATTACAATAAAGACTTAGAAAGAAAACATGGTTTAAACCAACAGTTGAAAATGTTTGAGACGTAGTGTGACATGTTTAACGTTTGGGCTTTCCATTACAGTTACACTCAAAAGGTATCTTTCACTGGCTAAAACCAAACCAAAATAAATGCATGTGCATTCAGCTTAATACATGTATGCAGATCTCTGTCATACTCAAAAAGTTCATCTGTGCGTGCAAAGTTTGCCATGTCAAGACCATGAATTTCTCCAAAACAAAACACTTTAACGACAGCACATACAGCCAGTAGCAAACAGTGCTCTTGATGTGGAAAATTTTACACACACAATTTTGTTTTTTAAATGCTACCAAAACAAAACTATTATAGTAAGGGTGGATCAAAGCTACTGAAAGTAGATTACATACGTGTAAAAGTCGTTCGTAGGAGTGTGCCAAGGGCAAGTAGGAAATCATCACATCCCCTGGCCCCAGATCTACGCCACCAGCCGCCTGCAAAGACACAAAACAATCACATTTGTCATCATTTTCACGAGTTTTCATTCACAAGCACCTGGGAAATAAATGTCATGTTCCCCAGGCAATAAATCGAGGTGGTGAATGGGTTTGAGCTTTCAGGTGAAACGTGGATTGTCAAAGTAAAACCCAATCAGTCTGATTGTTTGATGTGTGGAACCATCGCGGCTTTGGATTTGTGTTTCCGAGGACAACGATTGCAAGCATTCACTCTCAAAGACCCAATCAATGTTGATAATTACCGCGGCGACTCATGGTCAATTTGCAACTTATCTCTGTAATCGCAAAATTCACAACGAAAAGTCATAAACACTTAAAAAGAAAAAAAATATGCTCAACACTTACTGAACTCAGCTCTGTACATTTTCAGACTGGAAGAAAAGCGTCAACAAGCTACGTTTGACGTCACATACAAGGTTGACGTGTTATCTCGAGCTACTGTGACGATGCTTTGTGACCCGGAGTTGGATTCTAAAAATTAGTCTCCCTGTGGGTTATTGTGCATTTTGTTGCACAACCAAAATGATGACAAAAACGATGTTTGGTGGCTTGTCGTCAGACCAGCATTTTGTTATTGGTCCTCGGGGAGCATATCGCCTTTTATCTCATATTTATCAACCGCGGTCTTCGGCCTTGGTCGATAAAGAGGAAACAAAAGACGATATGATCCCCTTGGACCAACAAAAAAGCTGGTCTGTCAACAAGTCACCAAACATCTTATAGTATTGCCATACTTTGTTCGTTATTTACATACAAAACTGCAGAAGATTTTACAGCGATTCCCATAAGACAGATACATGTACCAACAAAGGTGTCTGGAATTTCAGCCAGCAAGAGCAGGCTGCAGATTTCAACTTTAAAAACAACCCAATGGACAGAAACTCTGCTTGTGCGAGTCCGTCTACTGGTGTTGTAAATGTAAGAGTGTACATGCGTCTGCGTCTGCGTGTGTGTGTGTGTCAATGTTAATGTCTGTGTGCATGTACAAGCACTAGTCTGCATGTACCTGTGACTGCATGTGTCTATATGTGCAAGTATGTGTGTGTGTGCATGCATGTGCGTGCACAAATGTAATGCCTGTGTTGACGACGTGGCTATTTTTTAAATTATCTTGGGATTGGTGAGAAAAGGACAGAGAACTTCCACTATATCGCGTTTCTTTTCATCCCGAATTTAGCTATATCGCGATGACATGCTTGGACCTAAAAAAAAAAAACAAGAAGGGCAAAGCCCATATGACTCACATGCTTGACCTTGACCTTTACATGACCTTGACCAAGGTCAAGGTCATCCAAGGTCATGCAACACAAAGCTGTTAATTCAAGACATAGGAAGTACAATGGTGCTTATTGGCTCTTTCTACCATGAGATATGGTCACTTTTAGTAATTCACTACCTTATTTTGGTCACATTTCATAAGGGTCAAAGTGACCTTGACCTTGATCATATGTGACCAAATGTGTCTCATGATGAAAGCATAACATGTGCCCCACATAATTTTTAAGTTTGAAACAGTTATCTTCCATAGTTCAGGGTCAAGGTCACTTCAAAATATGTATACAATTCAACTTTGAAGAGCTCCTGTGACCTTGACCTTGAAGCAAGGTAAACCAAACTGGTATCAAAAGATGGGGCTTACTTTGCCCTATATATCATATATAGGTGAGGTATTCAATCTCAAAAACTTCAGAGAAAATGGGAAAAATGTGAAAAATAGCTGTTTTTTAGACAACATTTATGGCCCCTGCGACCTTGACCTTGAAGCAAGGTCAAGATGCTATGTATGTTTTTTGGGGCCTTGTCATCATACACCATCTTGCCAAATTTGGTACTGATAGACTGAATAGTGTCCAAGAAATATCCAACGTTAAAGTTTTCCGGACGGACGGACGGACGGACGGACGGACGTCCGGACGGACGACTCGGGTGAGTACATAGACTCACTTTTGCTTCGCATGCGAGTCAAAAAGGGAAGCACAAACAAACACACACACACATTTTTTTTTAAAACTTGTTTTCTGTCAGGGTTTCACCCCGTGAACAAGGACGTTTACTCTTCTGGAGACAGCACATGTCAAATTTCACGCAAGTATAAGTACATGTACCACCAAAGAGTACACAAATACACAGCAGTACTGACCACTTGATGCAGAGCCGAAGACGATGTGGCTACTGACCCTCTGTGGGTCAGCATGGCTCCCTTGGGGATACCTGCACAACACACACATAAAATCAAGGTAAAAGACTGCGCTGTCTCCACACACAGCATTCACCTCAGGAAATTAATGCTGCAGGTGACTGCCTCATTTGGTTCGGTTTGTGTGGGGGCGTGGATATCAATGATTAAGGTTGAGAAAAAGGAGCTGAGTATGTCTGCCACATTGCCAAATAAGCTTTTTCCTTGTCTTTTAGCACACTGGGCTGAATACAATCTCATGATTGTCCATTCTCCTGCCCCTCCTCTTCTCTATCATTTCTCTTCAGCTACCTCAGTTATTTCTCTTTTTCACCCTTCACAATTTGTTCTCCCACCTCCTTTCTCTCACCATCTCCTATTCCCACTTCTCTCCTCTTTTGAATTTCACGCATCTTTTCAAATGTTAGTAGCTGGGCATGAATTTATAAGGTCACGAATTTGAAAGCCAATATATGTGTAGCAGAGCTATGAAAAGGGAACTGTTACGATACCTGTTGTGCCACTGGTGTAGCAAATGATGCACACATCATCTGGCTTGGCGGGCTGCACAAAACACAGGAAGGAAACGTCAGTTAAGAGAGTGAGACTCAAAAAATAAACACACATTTTCTTTCCAGCAGCTGTCATAGTTCACTTAACAAGTGACAAAATTATTACGTCTCTTTTATTTCAAACTATTCTTTGTTGCTCCTATTTCTCTTTTGTATTTTTTTTTCCAAGGATCAAAGCAGAAATATATAGTTACAAGCAACAAGCCTGTGACAAAAAACAATTTTTTTCATGTGATTTATGCATTCATAATTTTTCAAAGAACGTACACACGCACACACACAGACAAAAAAACACACACTGTAGAATATGCATGCCAGCATACTTGATACTTGCCAAGCTAACATCATATACTTACATTTGTTTTTGTTGGATTCTCTTTTCCAAGTTTCTGAAAAATTAAAAACACAATAAAATTATGTCTCATCTGCAGTAAACCCTGCAGCAAAAAAACTACATGAATTATTGTACATGTAACCAAGAGGATGAACATTTTAAACACTGTACAAAAAGTCGATGAATGATACTGGTAAGGTGTGCGGTGATAACTTTTTTTTCTACAAATTATGCCTTTTGTAATGTCTTTCCTTAAAGACTTTGAAAGTGACAAACTAAATGCAGATAAAACTTAATCCTGACCGATTTGGGCCTGCCAATGAATGCGTTAATTAAAATAAACAAATTAATAAATAAATAAATGCATCAAATTCATCAATAAAAAACCTAAACAAAACAAAAAAACAAATCAAAAAGAATTGGCAGAGAGCCAATTTGACTTACACCTCACATCACAGATTTTGTTGTTGTTGTGCTAATTGAGATAATAAAATTCTATTGTTTTGTATTGTATCAAGTGACTGACCTCTAATTCGCTGAACTGTAGCAGGTTGATGCCAGCCTGCTTTGCCTGTTCTTGACTCTCCCCGTCAATCTGGTCCATGAGGATGATTGTCTTGAGGTTTGGTGTTTCTGCCAGCCGCTTGATCAGGTTCTTCACTTTCATGTTGTTGTCGCAGATCACCACTGAGATCTCAGCTGTCAACATGACCAGATTTAAGTTGGTGAAATGTGTCACACTGTGTTACACTGATGAATTAGTTGTTTTATTTTTCTCTGGAACTCTTAGCTTGTTGACCAGAAGATAATTGTGACAGAGACAGAAAGCGTTTTGTTTAATTTACAAAGATGATCATACTTCACAACAGCCACACAAAAAAAGTTGTTTTCAAAAAGGTCCCAAAAAGCACAGGAAGAGGCCCCCACTTACTCACACACAAAGATATACACACACAGACAAGAAAGACACACACACACACACATGCGTAGGAATACAAACAAAACAAGATGACAATCACAAGTACATACTGCAAAACATGTCAAGGGTGGGTAGGTGGATGGGGGCAGGAATCTCACCTTGGTTAATGATATGGTTGCAGGCCTCAGCACCCAGTGTGTCGTACAGAGGAACACCAACCATAGAGTAGGACCACAACCCATAGTCGCTGATCACATACTGAAACATACACAAAGGGCAACATTAGAAATTGTTGCACTAAATATGGATATGAATGTTTCACATTGAAAATGCCTGAAACCTAGCTCTGCACAGTTTAAAGCAGAGTCATATTTAAATTCACCTGTGATTAAAAGGTAGCTCTGTATATATGGTTCTATTTCTTTTTTAGATGTCCATTCCAATAGACGAATTCTGAAAATAACTCTGTCAGGTTTGAATGGGTTTTGGGAGAGTGACCTTTTCTTGCAAAACCTCCGACAAACAAAGGATGGACCAATTACTAACGAGAGGTCTGTCGGAAACACTTGTTCCGGTCCACAGGTTCCACAACATCTACAAACCCGAAGGAGTTCTTTCCAAAAATCGTCTATTATTATTAAATGCAAATTCTGACCCAGGGTTCTGAACTTTTCAGAATGTCTACATGGTATTCTGGCTAAAATCTCTGACAACCTATAATAAATTATATTTATAAGACCGAATACAACTGCTTAAATGGTGCAGAAAAAACCTTTGTAATGTGCAATCTTCCTAATTGGAAGACAAGAGTCACCTTCTCTGTTTCAAGTATCCCTGTGAGTGTTGAGCGCCAGTAAGCTTAACAACAAAAACAAAATTAGCTCACCTCGGGTCTGTTCTGTGAATACACGCCCACTCGTGTTGAGTTCTCTGGCGCCTGTCCCAGGGTGATAAGTCCTGATCCAACATGCTGTGCTCTCTCCAGGACCTGCAAGTATATAATGTTATTAGGATCTTCTTCTTCGTTCATGGGCTGTAACTCCCAAGTTTGCTAAGGTTTTTGTATGAGTGGCCATTTTTACCCCGCCATTCAGGCAGCCATATTCCGCTTTCAGGGGGAAGCATGCTGGGTATTTTAGTGTTTCTATAAGTATAATCCACCGACCTCTGACATGGATTACAGGATCTTTTTTGTGCACATTTGGTCTTGTGCTTGCGTGTACACACGAAGGGGGATAAGGCTCTAGCAGGTCTGCACATAAGTTGACCTGGGAGATCCGAAAAATCTCCAGCCTTAACCCACCAGGAGGCATATGTCTCATGTTAGGATCTATTTCCTTTCGCAAACTTATGTCAAAATGGCCATTAAAGTTTAAGCCATTTTTGGAAGTTTAAGGCAGTCCTTGGTGTAACCTTTCCTCTACATGTGATAAAAAAGTATAGTACCTCTGCCTAAATTGCATCAAACTTTTCTTGGTTTGAAAGAAGTTTAGGCATTCTACCACCTGCAGACACCAAACGACATCAATCAATCAATCAATCAATGACGCTTATATCGCGCATATTCCGTGATGCCGTGTGAGATGAAATTTTATACGGCCAGTAGATTGCAGCAATTTCGGCGCATATTTACCTTTCACGGCCTATTATTCCAAGTCACACGGGTATAGGTAGACAATTATTAACTGTGCCTAAGCAATTTTGCCAGGAAAGACCCTTTTGTCAATCGTGGGATCTTTAACGTGCACACCCAATGTAGTGTACACGGGGGGAGGGTTCGGACACCGAAGAGAGTCTGCACACAAAGTTGACTCTGAAATAAATTTCCGCCGAACCTGGGATCGAACTCACGCTGACAGCGGCCAACTGAATACAAATCCAGCGCGCTACCAACTGAGCTATATCCCCGCCCCATCCCTGCACGTTTTCATAACTTAGGAGAGGAAGAGTCTTGAAACGTTCATCCTACTTTTCTTCCTAATGTGTTTATGATACTTTCACTGAGCAAATCAGACATCCATATCTTAAACAATAATTCTCTGAAAACTATGTTGAAAGTAAAATGTAGTACACGTAATATATAAAAACACCCACAGAGAATAAGACTGTGAATGTGTCAGGTACAGAGAAACAGACAGGGGAATAACCCAATTAAGCCTCATGTGAGATTCACAGTACCACTGTGTGAATCTCACAGACAAGACAGACAGACAAACAAACAGACAGACAAATGTTCAAACCATAATCACCGTATCGTAAGTGATCCACTCGAATGGCTCTTTAGCCGATGGTTTGTAACCAAGGCAGGGCCCATTTTCTGAAAAAGACAGACAGCAACTGAATGACCTGAATTCACTTCAATATGAAAGAAGATGAGTGAAAAATGTTAACAATTTAGCACAATGAAAAATATCAATAACAATAACTTTATTGTTGATCAGTAAAATGAATAGACTAAAATGAAGGTCCGAGATGCATCAAGACCTGCTTGTTAACCATATTTAAACATTGGTTTTCAGTACAAGATTTGTGGAGACATTTGAACACAACAAAAACACATAGATAACAATAAAACACTTTGTCTACTTCCTGGAGAGACACAAAGCAACCCTCACATGACTATTTTTCCAAAAAGGAATACAAAAGCGCTGAGAGCCTCACATGATCTAGGAAGATAACCATCCCTGAACTTCTGTCACGGTGAATACTGTTTCACTTGCACCGAAGCAGGTGAGTATGTTTACAAAGCCGCCATGAAAAAGCCCGTCTCTCAAATAGTTACAGAGAATTCCCTAAATATAAAGTCTGGGAAAATTGTAGGGGAGTCCATAAATCACATTGTTCAAGACTCCCATTCTTCAGCCTTTTATCTTAGGGAGGTCTTAGGGTACCCACAATCAAACAGCAGGGTGGGGAGTGGTGGGGTGGGTTAAGACCAGGGGTTTGCAAGGTCAGGTCAAGGCTGGAATGATTGTAAATCTTGCTGTGTGTAAATAACCATATCCCAATCACCTTATCGGACTAACATGTTTTTCAATCTTTATCTGCAGTCAGGTAAGGTCACACCAGAATTTACAATCCAAACAAGGCCTCTGTGACCTATGTGAACTAAAAAAAAATGTCCACCCTACGATTACATCTGTTTTTCAGTCTTTATCTGCAGTCAGGTAAGGCCACACCGGAATTTACAACCCAAACAAGGCCTCTGTGACCTATGTGGACTAAAAAATGTCCACCCTACGATTACATCTGCATGAATACAGAGATAAATGTAACAACAGCCTTTCCTATCCTTTTTTTCCCCCACCTCAACTTGATAAGGGTGAAGGTTAGGCAAGTAGATGTCACTGATCCGTCAATGAACAAAGTTTTCATACCAAGCAAACAATGTGAAAATGTAGATCTAAAATAAAGTAAATAAGAAGGCAGCACTACAGCTTTTGAGTGAATAGTCTGCCTCAGCTCTTTCCCTGACCAATCTGAGTAATTCTTAAACAACTCAGTAAACAGTAAGTTCTCATTTCCCTCCCACACCACCACAGATACAGACAGATTCAGTAGACAGACAGACAGAGAGTCTCTGTCTGTCTTGGTGTCTCCCTCTCTGTCTCTGTCTGTCTCTCTGTCTGTCTCTCTGTCTGTCTCTCTGTCTGTCTCTCTGTCTGTCTCTCTGTCTCTCTGTCTGTCTCTCTGTCTGTCTCTCCGTCTGTCTCTCTCTCTGTCTCTGTCTCTCTGACAAGATGTAATTCTTACTTGAAACACGGGCACCCCTCTGGAAGGCCTCGAGAAGTGTGTGAACATCCTCGTACATCGTCTCTTTGATCTTGCCATCTGTGTTGAGACCTGAGATCCGGGAGCCGTCATTTTGCTGAAAAATCACAAACATCGACATCAATTTGACTGCAAGTAATAGAATTCCTCTCGTCTATTTTCATACCCCCATCTTCATCCATCATTCAGTGCAACCTTTTTGTCATTTTGTTTTCTGTTTGCATTCTGTTTTGTTATGTTGTTGTTGTTTAGTACAGTTTTTGTTTCATATTGTAGTAAAATTGCGGGCTCTTGTACAGTCTTGTATCAAGACTTTCTGTGTGTTGCATCTGAAGGTCAGGATCCTGCAGTGCTACACCGCACAGTCGCACCTGATTTCAGGCAGGGAACGAGAGTTTATCATATATGTTTGATTGTGTCTTTGTGTACCTGTTTTTATCATTTGTTGGGTTGATTTGTTAGAGACTTTTATTCTCCCAAAAAATGTAGTCATTCAACAACACATTACCATTATTTGTTGCCTTGCTTTTAAGCTGGTAAATTCTTACTTGTTTTCATGTCGGTGTAACAACCTGTTGAACCTTAAACCCTCTGGTAATCTTGTCACACCAACAGATAAATGAACCTGGTGCAATTGCAAAGGTCAACTGACCATTTTCAAAATATCATCCTTGAAACACTTGCCATATCAACAGACCTAGGAATATTATCTTACACAATTAAATTGTTTAATCACCACTTGATCTTTAGCCACTATTTTCTGCACCAGAAGTGAGACAAAAACTACACTACATTTTTTTGCTTTTTGCAACTCATGATGACTAATCTTTTGTCTTGTCAGCTGAAAGATGACCTTCTGCATTGTCTTTTTTCAACATTGAAAAAAATACCCAAAAGATAACTTTAAAATAAGACAAAAAATATCTAACCTAAAAGGTCTAACCTTCATCAACTTAACCTGATATATTGGGCTGGCATTACTATGACCCCACTCTGTTCTATCACCTTCCCCTTTTGCTGTGTATATCAGTTACAACCTACCACCCAGGCCCACTTTCAGGTGCAATCAATATATAAGGTTCAAAGGCGACAAAGAGGAAGGCATTTGTTCATTCTATCCTTCCAAAGCCTCAATTCTGTGTAGGCAAGGTCTTATGCAGAAAGGATAGGTGAACAATTAACGTGATTCTATTTTTAATACAAGCTGCACAGATTTTTGCCTACCCCCCCCCCCCCTTTTTTTTAAAATTTAGTCAAGTTTTGACTAAATGTTTTAACATAGAGGGGGAATCGAGACAAGGGTCGTGGTGTATATGTGTCTGTGTGTGTGTCTGTGCGTGTGCGTGTGTCGAGCGATTCAGAGTAAACTACTGGACCGATCTTTATGAAATTTTACATGAGAGTTCCTGGGTATGATATCCCCAGACCTTTCTTTCATTTTTTTCGATAAATGTCTTTTATGATGTCATATCCGGCTTCTTGTAAAAGTTGAGGTGGCACTGTCACACCTTCATTTTTCAATCAAATTGATTGAAATTTTGGCCAAGCAATCTTCGACGAAGGCCGCCGGACTTCGGTATTGCATTTCAGCATGTAGGCTTAAAAATTGATTGATGACTTTGGTCATTAAAAATCTGAAAATTGTAATTAAAATTATTTTTTTATAAAACGATCCAAAATTACTTTTCTTTTATTCTTCATCATGTTCTGATTCCAAAAACATATAAATATGTTATATTCGGATTAAAAACAAGCTCTGAAAATTAAAAATATAAAAATTATGATTAAAATTAAATTTCCGAAATCGATTTAAAAACAATTTCATCTTCTTCCTTGTCGGTTCCTGATTCCAAAAACATATAGATATATGTTTGGATTAAAAACACGCTCAGAAAGTTAAAACGAAGAGAGGTAGAGTAAAGTGTGCTATGCAGCACAGCGCAACCGCTACTGCGCTAAACAGGCTCGTCACTTTCGCTGCCCTTTGCACTAGCGGCGGACTACGGTCATTGTGAAACAATGCAGTGCGTTCAGTTTCATTCTGTGAGTTCCACAGCTTGACTAAATGTAGTAATTTCGCCTTACGCGACTTGTTTTTCCTTGTTTTGTATCCGGCTGGGATGGAAACCACATAAGTGTTTTGTGATAAGACAGACACAATCTCTCTCCTCTCTCTCTCTCTTTAATTTTTCCCAACTCTTTTTGTTGTTATTTTTTATTTTATCATTGTGTGTCTGTGCGTCCCAAGGACAGATTGTAAGCAAAGGCATAACCTTAAATCTTATTCCTTGTAAAAGAAAGTTCAATTCAATTCAGTTCTCTGTGTGGATGGGAGTGGGAGTGTGAGTGTGAGTGTGTGTATGTGTGTGTGTGTGTGTAAAGGAGAGAAGAGGGGGAGAGACAGATAGACAGACTGCTACAGCGACAGAGAAATGGTGTGTACCAGTGTGCACACATATAACATCGCCCACGTAAACGTTAGCCAATAATTATGCTATGTACCTGTTAGCCAACTGAATATACGTGTTCGACCATCACTGCGGTGTTCCCACAGAGACCGACCATACACCCCCCTCCCCACCCCCACGGACACAGGTCCATGACACCCCAACTCCCTGCCCACCAGGCTATTGAACCGTTCTGCCCCCCCCCCCCCCCCACACACACACACACACACACCCACACATGTCTGCTCTTCTTCATCACTGCTGCCCTAACACGGTAGGGCTTGCAATCAACAACAGCTACATGGCTAGACGTAATAGCCACCCACTACTGACGCAGCAGAGCTTTATGCTGTCAGTGTCAGTAGAAATTAAAACTTTCTCCTCTAAGCTAAGTAAACAGGTTATTTTAGGTTGTACTAAAGAGCTGACCCAGTATATATATTACTCAATTCCCAGTGGTAAACACACTCACACACAAACACAATCACGCTGCCCTCATTTTCTGTCCAATATGGGTAGCCTGGTTAAAATCGTATGATTCGGAGTGGCAGCGTACTTATATTGATTCGGTGATAGTATTGGAACGTCCTCCTAAACAAGAAATGTCTTGTGATAAAGTCAGACTGAGAGAGAGGTGGGGGTGTTACGTGAGAGTCTACAATGATTTACTGTAGAGCTAAAGTGCTCAATGAAATCAAAGAAAAACAAAAACACGTGGTTGAGTAGGGTTCAGGTTCGCGCGTGTGTGCCTGCGTGCGGGTGTGTGTGTATGTATGTGTGTGTGCGTGTGTGTAGGGAGTGTGTGTGTGAAAGGGAGAGAGGGAGAGAGGAAGACAGTCTGAGAGAGAGAGAGTACTGTTTGTGAAAACAACGATGCTTGTTAATTACAGCAAACAAATCCCAGCCTCGTCAAGAATCGATCATGTGAGCAAACAGAACGGTGTTTGGTTCAATAATAAAAACCGCAATATATATGCGCGACCCATATGCGAACATGACTGAAGGGAAACGCCTGCCGGATATTGATCGCGGAAAACAAAACTGTCTCTCTCTTTCTTCTTGCTATTCTCAATACAGCCTGGAGCAAGAAATAGCTTTTGACCCTCACAGGCGCGTGTGTATTTTTAGCCATGTGGGTCCAAAGGTCTGTTCCGCGAAATAAGTTGACGCATAGTCTGTTACGCACGCCGACACATGGGTACGTACGCACACAGTCGGTACAAAGGTTGTTTTACACCTGGCCAAAAACCATGCCAACTATGCAGCATGCTTGTACAGGTAAACACTGACTGCATTATTGGTGCATCCGTATCCACTGGTTGCATTGTGTTCTGTATCTGATAGGGTATGTGACAGACTGTGATAGTGGGCATCACTGCGATTACACACACAGACATCTCTCTCTCTCTCTCTCTCTCTCTCTCTCTCTCTCTCTCTCTCTCTCTCTCTCTCTCACACACACAAACACACACACACCAACCCCATCTCGGTCTCTGTCTCTCTCTCTGTCAGTCACACACACACACAGTAACACTGAGAAACGATACACTATCTTACTCTCAAAACACTACGTCTAAATCAAAACAGCAATGAAGTCACAAGTGTATATATGCACTCATGTCAGAGGCAGATAGAGAGGGTTGCATCATCACGAGTACGCGTGGTTCTGGTTGCCGGTTGCCCTCTGTGTAATTGTTTTTCCTGGGAGCAAAGGCCGTAACTATTCTCAATCTGCGGTTTCAGGTCTGGTTCTGTCGGCAATAAAACATGCCTGTCACGGACACTGGCCCCTGCCGGATTACCTTCCACAGCGGTAGCTCCCACTATAAAAATTATACAGTCTCAGAATGTCGTTTGGCGTCGTCAGTCGGGATAGAACACCGAAACTTGTATCAAATCGCCCAAAAGTTTGCCGTAATGGCCGTTTTGAAAACATTTGCAGAAGACTGTAAATCCTCGTCTTAGCTTTACAATTCGATTCGTGCCTTAGTTTTTGCTAATTACCAATTATGAATGATAAGAGCACATTTTAAATTAGGTCGATATTTGAGATTGATCTGGACCGGCCAGATTGGAATTCTGAACTTATCTTCGTCAGCTTCGATGTCCACAGCAAATTGAGCTCAGAGCCAGAGCCAGTCAAAAATAGTTCCCACCTATAAATAGTCTATGCAAACACTGAAATCCGTTTTGGACATGACTGCGCCAACTTCGGATTTAATGACATGGTTTGAAACACACAGATGTTTCTTGTTACATGTTAAGCGACAGAATCTTGTCGTTTCAGCGTACTGTCCCGCCGGGGTCATCGTGATCGCTAGTGCTTGTACACGCTGTGACTCGTTTCTTAAAACCCGATCCACACTTCACAGCAATTAAGATCTTCTATCTCACAGCAGTCAATACAATGCGACAAAGGCAATGTAGAAAAAAAACATAATATCTTTAACAATTAATGATCGATTACTTCTAAAAAAAATTAAAAAAAAGCGCAACCTCAATGCAGTTAACGCTACGATCCTATTCCGCTGGAACCTAGGTCTTATTTTCTGGTTGGCACACGAAGGCTTCGCGGCCAATAATGAATAGTCCCAAAAAGGTCAAGGCAAGAACAGTAAGCACACAACAATATTCTCGAAATAAACTAATGAGTCTGTTTGTTTGCCAAATGGGGGGGGGGGGGGGGGGGGGGTTGGCGTGAGCAGAACCGCTACTCTATTCACCTTTGGCTTCGACGTGAAGGTACAAAGTCCGACGATCACAAACATCCAAAGTCCATAACCAACTAAATACAGGTACATGTATAACACAATTACACCCGCTCCTAAAGGTCAAAGGATGGCGAAACCCAAGGGCAAAGGAAGAACTCGCAGGTGTGTGTTTTTCTTTTTCCACGTTCAAAAGGGATGGCCTTTATCCCCAAACAAACCACCGACTCCAAAGTCCACAGCCTAACACAGACATTCTGACCAGAAAGGAGACCGTACGAGACTGAGCAAAGCACAAAACTGCTCCGAGGACTCTGCGCTTCGTGACGCTGATCAGGTAACGGGAGCAGGTTACGGCTGACTAGATTCACAACGCGTTGGCCAAGTATAACACTCGGGGATTGTTATGTTTGACGGTGCCAATCGATAACAAGGTCAAGCAAGACTGAATGAATGGCCTACTTTTTTTTAACGCTGTGTACCAAACTTTTTCTGCTCCCAGCAACTATCGACTGATTCTAAACGACCACAGTACTGCATTGTTCGGCAGCAGTTCATCAAAAGAGTTTTTCGTCTAATCTGACATAAGTTTCGCAAGAGAAATTTACTGCTACATGTATTCCAGTGAACACGACGAAAATATTGAAACAGAAGGAACCGGGCCTCATCGATCAGAAGCAACATGAAATGTTGATGAGTTTATCTTATTTCTAATCAAAAGAAAATATTACTACATGTATATCCATCTATTCCTAACTGTTCTCTCTACTGCAGTCGGTAGCAGCCGAGCGAGAGAAAGAGACAGACAGACAGACGGACAGTATGAAAGAGAACCAGAACCACATTCTAGGTTTCACATACAAATGACAAAGACCTACAAAGAGTAAACAGTTCGAACTTCTTATTTCCTGGCCATTGCCAACATTGTGTCCAAAGTACTGTCCGTGAATGAATTTTGAACAAATGGAAAAAGCATTCATAAAAAAAATTCTCCAATTCGCTATCTATTGCAGAGTTCATACATTACAGACGCAGACAAGCAGGTAAGCCTGGTCTTCCACACAAGCACTCATGAATAGGCCTACCTGTTTCGTCTGAAATTCAACGATACCCGCCGGGAAAACATTGTAACTCGCCCTTCGGGAATGACCAACACCCATAACAAAAGAACACCACAGCCCTTTTTTTCAGTCAGTCACTTTTCCTAAAATAATTAGATCCGTGATGGAAACATCCCCTCTACAAGCTGCATGCTAACTCTACCGTCAACCACAAACCTTGAAAGTCTTGACTATATCAACGCAAGAAAGACCTGCGCTGGTTGGCTGTTTCAGTTTCCCTCTTACCATAGACAGATGAAATATTCAGTTTGATATCGACCCTGCTGCTGCCTCTTTAGTCTTGCCACCCGGGGTAAGGTCGCTGCATTCATTGTACAATTCAATTAGATCACATCGTGCGTGCACGGGAGCTTGAAAGGCTATTGAGCACTTACAGTACTCGACAAACGTCAGCCTACGCAAAGACAGGTATTCTGGGACAGACGCCGTAAAAGTCTAGATAACGTTATGGTTCTTTCACACGTATCACATTGAAGTTGCGTGAACATGGTAAAGTTTCGTAGATCAATGATTGAAAAATTGTATAGCTTCGTAGATCAACGATTTGAAAATGCTAACGTCATGGAGAAAATGTTCTTGCATTCATGTGTGAAAGTGAAGACTGCAATTGACACTTCAAATGAAGTCTCCCCGGAAACGAAGTTATCAGTTTCAAATCGCATTGAAAATTTCATAAAACAGATTGCATGATATTCGAAAAATAACATTAATTCAATAGAAAAGCCTTTCGTGATTAAGACTGGCCAGAACAGTTGATTATCTTTGCTGCAACCAATTTCCCTGCTGCAAAGGTAGGACAAAGTCATGTGGAGCCAAAAGAGTGGTGTCCAGATACACTATTTTCATTGACTGGACCAATGATCATGCTGGTGGATTGTATTCGACTGAACCATGGCACAACTTAATGAAACTACGATCAATAACCGATCTTCTTTTTCAGACTAAAAAAAATGCAGTCCTTCACGCAAAAACCATTGTATATACATATATTATATTGTAAATCATCGTCGATTTCACACGGCTTTTACGTGGGATAAGAGTATGATTCATTCATTCATTGCATTATAGACACACACACACACAAACGTAATAGCCTGGCTGCTCTCTGTGCAGATTAGATTTTGTTGTTATCACATGTACGGACAGATGGTGAACACGATCGTTTACGCGGGTGGGAAGGTAATGGACCTGTGGACACAGACATTTTAATTCGTTGCCTATAAATCATTCAGCAACACGTGCAGCAGCTGTCCCTTAGCGTATCACCAATTCTTGTCCCAAATAGAAATATTTTCTGAGAGGACGTTAACTCCCCCCCTTTAGTTTAGCAGCAGCTGTTATTGTATTGGAGATGACAGCACAAAGCGACAAGCAGCAGATGGCCTCCTTTGAAAAGACGTCCATACTTCTCCGACTTCCTCTTCCTCTTCAATGACAGCACCCTTCTTCGTATTTACAGGGGAGGGGGTGTGTGTGTGTGTGTGGGAGGGGGGTGTGTGTGTGTGTGAAGCCTTCAATCGTGAAATCACTATTTTGTTATTCGAAACGGCCAGCATGAGCTTTGACTGATGTTTAAAGAGACCAATAGTTTGGAAGAAAATATTAAAAGTTCAAAACAGTTATGTGCAGCTTGTTAGTTTAGGATATTGGCATCGCTGCCACACATTTCGACATATATAATTATATATTCGTTTTTCGGAAGAACCGAGGCTACGCGCTCTTCATGTACAGCCATGGGTGGATTATGCGCATATCCGAAGTGTTTTGCAGTTTGAATTCCAACATTGATTAAGCTTATGGCACATAAAATCACTTTCCGTTTTCCAGCGCACGGATCACACACACACAAACACACACACAAACACACACACACACACACACCACACACACACACAAGAAATCAACCATTGTGACCATGGACATTTTTACTTGATCGAGCGTCAGTCAGTTTTAGGCTGCCTTAGCGCACATATTATATTATACATATGATAATTTATATCATACATTGAGGGTCGCTTCCGGGATAAACGCACGGCACTTCCCAAAACATGTACACTGTTTGACACGTTGAACACATACAATACAGTGAAAAAACAAAAATGTCTGTTTCGCACGCGCTGCGCTTGCACACACAGACAGACAGACAGACAGACACAGAGAGAGAGAGAGAGAGAGAGAGAGAGAGAGAGAGAGAGAGAGAGAGAGAGAGAGAGAGAGAGAGAGAGAGAGAGAGAAGATCCTCAAACCTGGGATTGAAATCCAAGTCAAGTGTATCGTTTTACTTACCAAAACGGACTGTTGGCCATACACACTTGATGGGTAGCCGTCCTCCACAGATAACATTTTAAGGGTTTAGCAACACTTCAAACGCCACAAGTGAACTGAGAAACACACAAGCCAAAGAACAAAAGTCCTTTCCACAAGACAAGCATCGACAACCGTTTTTATATTCAAGCGACGGGTTTTCAGTCAGTAGGGTAGTGACGCCGTTGCGTATTTGAATTCGTTTTCAAAAGCCCTGTAGTTCCCTGTTCACCGGTCCATGCAAAGGTATCACAATACAGCGCATTCACTGAAACACACGCTATGTGTATTGTGATGCAAGTTAGAAGGTATTCGTACAACTGTGCATGAAATTAAAATCCGGTTGTAGGGCCGTTCGCGTCTTTCTCGGGGAAACCTCACACTTTAGGACAAAGTTTTCGGAAAACTAACTGCACAATCACAGAAATTAGAATTTCACAAAACTACAATGTGGTGATCGTCGGAAGCCCAGGAAACGCCTGCGAATGAGACAATGTTGAAGTATCCTTGTTGTATCCTTGTTAGCAATCAGTCGTCATGAAACTCGGACGACAAATATCGCTGACCGAAAATAGGTGTGTCCGGCCGCGAGGAGAGACAAAGTTGATGAAAACTGAACAGGACTAAGCACAGCACGCCGACACACTTGATCCAAGCTAAAGATTTAAACGCCACATTTCCTTATGATGCATCACGAATCACCCAGGAAGAAGTTTCGGGGATCACGCCACTCGCATTTAACGACGTGACTCGGAATAAACAACTGACATTTCACACTTAACAATTTGAAAAACAAAACAGCCAACTACGACTCAAGGCGACCGACTGACGCATTCAACTCCAAGGAGGTCAGTTTTATATAGCGCGACATCACACAAGAAATCCACGTTCCGCTCGACTGAGCGTGACCCCGGGAGGACCCGATGACGCTGGCTTATTTTGTACCTAGTACAGAATGGTCAGTTGAACATAACTGGCCTGGTCAGTACACACAATGTTGGACGGTTGATCAATACGGAACAGTTGCAACCTGTATCATCAATACTGAGTTCCACCTTGTATCGTTACTAACGCCAAGAAACTGCATGCACGCTAACGTCCATCACCTGATCTGAGCATCAATAAGAAATAAAGTTCTGTCCTCGAGTACCACAGGAAAGCCCTTTATCAATCAATCAATCAATCAATATGAGGCTTATATCGCGCGTATTCCGTGGGTACAATTCTAAGCGCAGGGATTTATTTATTTTATATTTTTTATTTTATGCAATTTATATCGCGCACATATTCAAGGCGCAGGGATTTATGTAGGCTTAAACTCACGTTGTAAATCATAATGAGAACCCTTACTACTGCATAAACGTTTCGACTACAGATTGTACATTTGTCCGAGATCACTGCGAAGTTGTAAAATATTCCTTCCCGTGTTACTAACTTGTCACAGAATCCAGGTTAAAGAGACAGCAATTAAAACAGCACAGAGAAAGAACAAGTCGCGTAAGGCGAAAATACAATATTTAGTCAAGTAGCTGTCGAACTCACAGAATGAAACTGAACGCAATGCCATTTTTCAGCAAGACCGTATACTCGTAGCATCGTCAGTCCACCGCTCATGGCAAAGGCAGTGAAATTGACAAGAAGAGCGGGGTAGTAGTTGCGCTAAGAAGGATAGCACGCTTTTCTGTACCTCTCTTTGTTTTAACTTTGTGAGCGTGTTTTTAATCCAAACATATCATATCTATATGTTTTTGGAATCAGGAACCGACAAGGAATAAGATGAAAGTGTTTTTAAATTGATTTGGACAATTTAATTTTGATAATAATTTTTATATATTTAATTTTCAGAGCTTGTTTTTAATCCGAATATAACCTATTTATATGTTTTTGGAATCAGCAAATGATGGAGAATAAGATAAACGTAAATTTGGATCGTTTTTTAAATTTTTATTTTTTTTTACAATTTTCAGATTTTTAATGACCAAAGTCATTAATTAATTTTTAAGCCACCAAGCTGAAATGCAATACCGAAGTCCGGGCTTCGTCGAAGATTACTTGACCAAAATTTCAAGCAATTTGGTTGAAAAATGAGGGCGTGACAGTGCCGCCTCAACTTTCACGAAAAGCCGGATATGACGTCATCAAAAACATTTATCAAAAAAATGAAAAAAACGTTCGGGGATTTCATACCCAGGAACTCTCATGTCAAATTTCATAAAGATCGGTCCAGTAGTTTAGTCTGAATCGCTCTACACACACACACACACACACAGACACACAGACACAGACACACGCACATACACCACGACCCTCGTTTCGATTCCCCCTCGATGTTAAAATATTTAGTCAAAACTTGACTAAACATAAAAAGGGTTAGGGAAAGGGTACGGGGATAAATCCGTGAACAGGTCAAAGGAAGAGTGGCGTGGACAAGGATGTGAAAAAATCATGCATGATGGTCACGCCAACTGCCCATTTTTCCTCCATGATCACGACAAACCTCCATAAATGGACTAAAGGGTGCCGCTCTACGTCAGAGAAGTGAAGGTAGTGAACGGACGGTTTTTTGGGAGAGGAAGGGCGGGGGCGGGAGTTTGGAGATGAGGTGAATAAATTCAAGACACATTCTAATGTCACAGGATTAAAAGGGGACTGAAACGTGCGCGCGCGCGTGTGTGTGCGTGTGTGTATGTGTATGTGTGTGCGTATTGTATCGTATTGAACATGTGAACTCATATTTTTGTAAAGAGGAAAAATAACCAATTTTCCCGTTTATTTTTTCGTGTACAAACTAAACCAACAAACAAAAGGCCTACATTACATAACAACCCTACACTTCCCTTTTGTCATCAGCGCAGAAGCTGGCAATCACTAACACATGCACACACGTGCGCGCATAATGTAAATCCTTCCTTTGAAACCTTTCATTTGCATGCATATACATCACGTTTGCTAAATATTTAGACAGATGTGCCTGCTTTGAAACAATAAAGCTGGACTGCTCAGTGTCTTGAATTAAAAAAAGAAAGAAGACAAAAAGAACAAGAGGCGAAGCCTTCAAGGCTCACGTAAGAAATCGACAAACAGTAACACAAACTCAATCACTCCGTCACACATACACACACACACACACACACACACACACACACACACACACACACACACACACACACACACACAGTAAGCATAGGTGAAACTGTGCAAGAAAGCGAGACCCTGGATCTGCCAAGTAGTCTCGGCCCGCTCACAATAACAATGACCGAGACGTTCAGTAATTCCTTTGCGTGACGTCTAACCCTCTTACGTCATAATGTGACGTCTTCAAATAGTTTCTATCACACACGTCAAACACTTTTGACCGAGACTGACGTAATCCATAGACTCGGAAATGTTAAAGTTTCTATCACACACACACACACACACGCACGCACGCACGCACGCACGCACGCACAGACAGACAAAGTTTATCATCGCATAGGCTACACTTACGTGAGCCAAAAACGACATTCCTTAACGATGAATGATGAGGAAAAAAACCAAAGAAAGAGTAAACTTGTTTATGAGGTAACGTTCGGCTACTGCACACGTAATGTGACATGAGGAAAAATCGTGAGCTCTAATAAACAAATGCACAAAAACACAGCCTGAATGTGTGTTTGTTTCCTTAACACTGTAATAACGAAGAATACACGAACATCTTTACTACCATTTGACCACAAAACAATGAAGCAAACTTCCATGCCATGCTTATTATACACGAATGAAGATATATGTTATTCTCACACAATGTCCCTTCTCGCTGGTATATAAAAATGTAAAAGCTCATGTGCGATCGCTAGTGGTAAGGCGTCCGCCCCATGATCGGGAGGTCGTGGGTTCGAACCCCGGCCGGGTCATACCTAAGACTTTAATATTGGCAATCTAGTGGCTGCTCCGCCTGGCGTCTGGCATTATGGGGTTAGTGCTAGGACTGGTTGGTCCGGTGTCAGAATAATGTGACTGGGTGAGACATGAAGCCTGTGCTGCGACTTCTGTCTTGTGTGTGGTGCACGTTATATGTCAAAGCAGCACCGCCCTGATATGGCCCTTCGTGGTCGGCTGGGCGTTAAGCAAACAAACAAACAAATGTGCGATCGCTTCCTTTCTCGCCAGTTCTAAACATATCCCTGTTTACAGGAAGTTAAATCTTCCTGGTTGCCTTCTAGTTCTAGCTTGTTTTTGCTTCTACATCCGTAACCAGTGATAAGTCATCGTATGCACGGTCATGTTTATACTGAAATCACAAAATGGTATACTCTGTCCGGGTGTCTAGCGGAGGACGTTTTTATTTATTTAAAATAAAAATCAAAGCAACTTTTTCCATAGTGCTTTAGAAGAAAAGTTGTACAGGGCCATTACATAGTACTATCTTGTGTTAAAAGGGTTAAGTGCTATCTCTTAATCGTTTTTGCTCTACCCTCCTATATTTTTGAGTGATACGACCAAAAATGAATAAATTTCAACCCCAAACGAGCCTTTGTAACGCACCCCACTGACTTTTTTACTGTGTCGGGTGCATGTTTTTTTTCCACACCTGTCAAGTTCCGTTTCACTGCATTCCTCGGCCAGGCTCTGTCCGATTAGCGTGACAGTTTTGAGAAGCAAGAGAGTTAAAACGAATATATATATATACATATATATTAAAATGTGACATTGAGCGTGGGAGTGACATTGAGCGTGAGCGTTTTTCCTCTTGATTTGCAAAAATGTACGTGTACAGGGCTCAAACTGCAAAAGCTGGAAACAAGCCATTTTAACATAAAATAATACTAATCGTTGTAAACAACTTTTCTTCTTGATCACTTCATAAAAGTTGCCAAGATTTATTTTATTTGTTAATATTAAAAAACGTCCTCCGCTAGCCACCCGGACAGACTTTACAACAACAAAACCTGTGAGCACTGTGGCTCCAACGAAGAGACATATTTCCCAGTTTCTGGCACTTTTTTTGTACGCTCACAAAGATGTATGTTAAAGGCACAGTAAGCCTCCCGTAAACTATCACAGATACTGTCAGGCTTTTACACACATTACAAATACCCTTTCATTTAAACACTCACCGCTTGAGAACATCATAGGTGCCCTCCGTAAAGAGCGAGCAATTTTCAAAGAATTTATTTTTGCGTGGTTTATCTTACCCCTGAGCCATCGTGAACCCGTGTGATCAAGTTTTCCTTTTTCACAATGTAGTCGTCAGTTAGTAATTTGAATGCGACTCGCTGTGAGCTTATCTGCAATAGCACGTTATAAAGTACCTCTGACTATGCACGAAACAAACGGCTGTGGTTCACAAGAACTCTAGCGATGGCTTTTGACTGTTCAGAGGAACTGGCAATTGGCATAAACCGTCGTCTGCTACGAGAACCACGACCTTGCGTGACCCTGCTTCCGGGCTTTTCTTTTTTCAAACCTTCGAATTGTACTGATCTTGTCTTGATGAAAAAAGAATTCTTTTATGATTTAGGGATGTTTGTGTAACAAGCTGTCAATTTATTATTTAGATTTTAAAAGTTAGGTCTAGCGCCAAAACGCACCACGGTCCGATTGTCTCTGAGACAATCCGCAAAATTAATTCTTTGAAAATTGCTCGCTCTTTACGTAGGGCACCTGGGATGTTCCCGTTTGGTGAGCGTTCAAATGGAAGGGTGTTTGTACTGTGTGTGAAAGCCTGACAGTATCTGTGCTGGTTTACGGGAGGCTTACTGTGCCTTTAATTGACAAAGAATAGTATGTCATAGTCTTTTGCACGTATGTTTACACCGAAAACAAACAAGAAGGGCAAAGCCCATACGACTCACATGCTTGACCTTGACATGACCTTGACCTTCAGGGTCAAGGTCAAATAACTAAACCTAGCAATAACATCATACACTAAGAACTGCTTTACACATTTTTCCTACCAAAATACATGTGACCTTGACCCAAGGTCAAGGTCATCCAAGGTCATGCAACACAAAGCTGTTAATTCAAGACATAGGAAGTACAATGGTGCTTATTGGCTCTTTCTACCATGAGATATGGTCACTTTTAGTGGTTCACTACCTTATTTTGGTCACATTTCATAAGGGTCAAAGTGACCTTGACCTTGATCATATGTGACCAAATGTGTCTCATGATGAAAGCATAACATGTGCCCCACATAATTTTTAAGTTTGAAACAGTTATCTTCCATAGTTCAGGGTCAAGGTCACTTCAAAATATGTATACAATCCAACTTTGAAGAGCTCCTGTGACCTTGACCTTGAAGCAAGGTAAACCAAACTGGTATCAAAAGATGGGGCTTACTTTGCCCTATATATCATATATAGGTGAGGTATTGAATCTCAAAAACTTCAGAGAAAATGGGAAAAATGTGAAAAATAGCTGTTTTTTAGACAACATTTATGGCCCCTGCGACCTTGACCTTGAAGCAAGGTCAAGATGCTATGTATGTTTTTTGGGGCCTTGTCATCATACACCATCTTGCCAAATTTGGTACTGATAGACTGAATAGTGTCCAAGAAATATCCAACGTTAAAGTTTTCCGGACGGCCGGCCGGACGGACGACTCGGGTGAGTACATAGACTCACTTTTGCTTCGCATGTGAGTCAAAAATGTTGCACGAAATATGAACTAAAACCTGCATACTTGAATGTCATCCGTAACAATGACAACACCAACGGAAATTATATGTTATCATTTCTGGCGCTTATTGTTAACAATAACACTAAAACATTAACAAATAAAAAAGTTAAATGGTGAAGAAAAACAAACAAGAAAGTAAAAGAAGAGCAACAAGAAAACCTGAATGCTCTGCGAATCAATGATAGTATTCATGATGACACTAAGTCAATAGTCTAGCAAGCACGTGCGCGTGGCAAGACAAAACTAGCCGTCTGGTCCGACTGAGTCAAGAGCTTACAGTATGGACACGAAGTCGTCCACTCGCTTGCTGCCTATCGGGTTTCATAATTCACGAGTCCAGTCCACTTCTCAAGGTCGGATCAAGGTCTACTAACACAAGTTTATCAATCGTGACAGCTACACCCTTTTTCTTATCGATCTCTCCACCCTCACACCTAGCCATGTCTCCCTTTCGTCCTGGGATGACCTTGTGACGTTGGATTGGTGCACGCGTGACAATCAGTACCCCCCCCCCCCCCTCCCTGATTTACGAGTCAATCCAAAACTCGACCCTGTCACTCTCTTACACGCATGTCATTCCCCATTCTCTCTCTCTCTCTCTCTCTCTCTCTCTCTCTCTCTCTCTGTTCCTCCCCCACCACCATACTGCCTCCCGCGTTATCTTGAATGCACCGTGGAGCACTTATTGCAAACACACCACTTCACTCGGGACTTAACGTCTTTCAACTGCACGAAGGACTACATGCCGATCTTCAGTGCATGCAGCACAATTGCTGACACTCACGCACGAAAGGTGTGATAATTCCTCTTGCACGCATGGCGCCACACCGCAAAGTACAATACAGGTATAGATAACACACACGACTACCGACAGGTAGAAGTATCTGCCAAACATGTAAGACAACAAAAAGTCCTAATAAATAGCTTTGCCCACACACGTAGCAGTAGCAAGCGTCGGATCTTGACCTTACACCCAAATTACCGGGGATTTTGCAGACAAAGACAACACACACGGTCAGTCACCTAACCAATGCAGATAGAGATAATAAATAAATATGCGACAGTTAAACATTATAAGATGTTTGATGGGTTGTTCGGCCTTGGTCAATAAATATGAAACAAAAGACGATATGCTCCCCCTCGGACCGACAAAAAAGCTGGTCTGTCAACAAACCACCAAACATCGTTTTTGTCATCATTTTGGTAGTGAGAAAATAAGTGCACAATCAACCCACGGGTTCCGTTCTGATAACCACACGAGTCCCGGTTTGATAACCACTGGCAATCAACGAAAGCCGTGGAGCGAGGATTATCAGAATGAGCTGGCGTGTGAAAGCAACTTTCTGTGTTTTTGAGTTCATTAAATGTTGGGATGAATATGTCAGGTTTGAGGATGCACAGTTCTGTAGGTTCATCTCGGTATTCCACCCCCTCGGCTTTCTGTTCTAATTATTAAGCTGAGTGATCGAATGTGGAAGCTACGTTTGCACAGAAGATTTGCGTCGTGCAGCGAAGGAAAGAATCGCGATCTTGTTTCCGACTCAGTAGTACCTCTTTGTTTTTCATTAGACCTGTCATTCTGCTTGCTCGGCTTTGTTAGATGTTTGCATATCTTGTTGCTATTTTCTTTGCTTTTATTATTGTTTCTTATTTGTGCTTCGTTTATCGATACAACGTCTTGTGCATGGGTCAAAATTTGTGTGTCAGGGCACAGGCGGAAGGTATCGTCCACTGGACTACTACTATCACAGAAAGACTACAAGGTACGTCACTCACCTTCGAGTCTTCTGTGTTCTCGGAGTCGCTTCCTGGGGAAAAATATTGTTCAAGACGGTTTGCCTCTTCCTACAGTCTGTGTAAGGTCAAATAAATACAGTTGAATGATTGTTTGAACTGTATGTACCTTTAATTTTCAGCTTCCGTCCGCTGCAGGTTGTTATTAACCATCATTTGGACGAATCTTCGTTTGCGAGCCGCTAACTTCCACTTGGCGTCAAACTCATGCATCCGCACCGAATATGCATACCAGCGCTCATTGGTCTAAATTCGATGATTATTTTCCCGTGGGTAGCTTCCCTTTGCTGCACAATATTTACATATGTTTTAGACCAATGAGCGCTGGTATGCATATTCGGTGCGGATGCATGAGTTTGACGCCAAGTGGAAGTTAGCGGCTCGCAAACGAAGATTCGTCCAAATGATGGTTAATAACAACCTGCAGCAGACGGAAGCTGAAAATTAAAGGTACATACAGTTCAAACAATCATTCAACTGTATTTATTTGACCTTACACTGACTGTAGGAAGAGGCAAACCGTCTTGAACAATATTTTTCCCCAGGAAGCGACTCCGAGAACACAGAAGACTCGAAGGTGAGTGACGTACCTTGTAGTCTTTCTGTGATAGTAGTAGTCCAGTGGACGATACCTTCCGCCTGTGGTCAGGGGTCGTTTTACTTGAACTTGACGTTTGTGTTTCTCCGAACGTCTGTGTATCGAAACACAGATACACGCACTCCATGACTCTGTAAGAAGACAAAACATATCGCTAGGTTTCATTTGTTTTTGATGAATGTATGACCTTTCATGAAGTAGTTTTGTTTTTTGTTTACTTTTGCCAGTTTGCCAGTTCGTTTTTGGAACTTTGCAAAGCAGTGTCGTGTCGTCTGTTTAGGTCTGAGGAAACACCAATGAAAAGAGCCGAAGAATCCCGGAGCGTTTCTATTGGGTTTGCTTTTGATTATCCATGTATAACCTGCTTCCTGCAACTATGGTAACCGGGGATTTATTGCCTGGGGAACATGAGATTTATTTCCCAGGTGCTTGTGAATGAAAACTCGTGAAAATGATGACAATATGTGATTCGGAGTAAGAATATGTAATTTAATGTGTCGTTAACTCCGTTCTGAGGTCATTCTCTGAATACAAGTTGGATAATACGTATTCTGAGACCGGAGCACGTCTACCTCGATCACATGCATGCATAAAACAAATGAACCATAATTAACAGGCACGTATGAGTCGTTCCAACAAGTTCTTGATGAGACCTTTGTCGGCTGAACTGTTTTCCGTAGAGCTTTTGCTTCGTTTGCACAACACACTGACGTTAAAACACACAGAGAGAAAGAGACAGACAGAAAGAGGCTGTTAAAATTACAGTGGGAAGTACGTAACACTGACGAGATCGCACACGTCAACACATGACCAAAGCATCTAAATAGTTGCCATGATGCAGCCTGACGCAAAACACAGTGACACACACATCTACCTCTGAGAGAGAGAGAGAGAGAGAGAGAGAGAGAGAGAGAGAGAGAGAGAGAGAGAGAGAGACAGACAGACAGACAGACAAAGAGAGAGAGACAGAGACAGAGAAAAGGCACGCATACACCCTACCCCCTCCTCCTTCCACACACACACTTACCTCAATGGTCTGATACTCTAGGTCGACGGGCTCGGGCAGAGGCTTGGGTCCCATGCCGCTGAGGTAGTAGAAAGCCGTCGCTGTCGTCACGGCCCCCACCGTCACCACCCCGGCCCCCGCCAGCTTGAACATGTCCATCGCCATAGGCATCTGCAACCACCACCACGGACACATACAACGACTGGGCAATCATAATTAACATTACGGGTTATACATGAACAGCTGGATAGAATAACAAACTTTGTTTTACACACAAATGCAGTAGTACTTGCAACACGAGACTCCTCTGAAGAGAGGACATTTCCCAATAAAGGACACTATTAAAGTCCCTTTGGTTTTGTTTATCTTGACCAAAAAATATGTCATGACAGGCCACATGTAAAGTGTCCTTATACCGCTGGTACCACTGTACAACAAACAAATAGGGAAACAGTACAGAGAGGGTAAAACAAATAAAACAATATTAAGAACGTACGATTGTTAATCAACAATAATAACAGGGATAAAGTTTCCACCACCCGGTCTAGCTGTCGAGAAAACAATACATTCGGATCATCTTAATGCATATGTTAGACTGCAGCAACTGCAATATTAACTGAAAACATTCTCTCTCTGATTACTGATTGCGTATGAACAATTGCAGCTTGTATCAATCGATATATATACCTTATAGTTATACATCCATAAAGAGAATAGCCATCTCCTTATAGAATCTGCCTAGCGCTGGGAAAGGGAGGGAGGGGGGGCATGTTTACTACAGAAAATGAGGTATGCGAGACTCATTTAGTTGTAGCTTGCACTTGATAAAGTAGAATACTATCAAATTGAGAAATAATTTTATTTAAAACAGAGTTCAGAGCTCCAAAGCCATGGGATTGCTGATTTCTGGAGACTGGACTGGGGTCACTCAAGTGTTAGATAATAACACTTGACGAAAAACAATAGAGAGGGCGAAAGAGAGGAGTGTTAGAAAAAAACACCCATTCATATACATACATGTATATATATATATATATATATATCCCATGACCTCCCTTCTTTGTCTCTGTTACTTCAGTATGGGTATATATGTTGTATTTTTATAGCTCAATAAATACATCATGGACTCAAAAAAATATATGATAGTGCAGATTCCGATTTGGGCGAAGAACTACTTTGCTCCCGACCTTTGACCTCGCGCCGAACAATGTGACACATTTGTATGAAGTTCCAAAATCGTATTGCACGGCTCAGAAAACCATATCAGTTGCACGCAAAAATGAATCTCAGAACTGATCTGATGTATGAGATGCAATAAGCAAACGTTTCTTTCATTATGAAAGCAATGCAGGTGGGAAAAAACGAACATTCAACTTACAAGATAACCAGATGCTAGCGAACCAAAACAAAAACACGAGTACCCTCCCCTTGCTTCGTTAGCAGACGACTTTTGAGAATCTGTCAGACCGTCCTTACCTGGCACGGTTGGGCTTCGCTATCATCAGCTGTTTCACGTGTTTTGCGAGCAAGTCTACTCTTTTGCCTGGCTCTGCAGTAAGTCCACATTGGCGATGAAGGTATCTAAGAACTTAACATGTGTGTATTTTTCCGTAATCCAGTCATATTCTTTCAAAATGCAATCAAGCGGCGGTGACAGACTTGGGTCCTGTTTTCATCGCATCAATACCAGTTTAGGTTCATGCAAACACACTCGCAAAACAGTTTATCATGTAGATACATTTCAAATAGGGAGCAAATGGTTAAATCTACATATGTGTTCCCTAAAATTTGCTTCTCTGTCAATAAGACTAATTGTATAATAATGCGTTCGAAAAAAACAACGTGGAATCGATTCTGAATCGAGTCGAGTAAGCCAAATGGGGGCCAAACCGGTTTCCCCGTTCCGCCGACCTGAAACGCAAAAGAATTGTGCGCTTCAACTAAATGGATTTCTATACGACTTCATTACTTTCTTGCAACTTATGAACCTTTACTTAACGCTTTTAAACGGTCTGAAAGTAGTGTTACCGCGTACTTATAGATGCACTCATTCGTTTTATTTTTTCAGCGACGGTCACTTAGTTTAAGGTTGCAAAAAGGCCATGTCTCGCTGAAAACACTGTTTCACACTCCACAGATCGCAAAAGTGCCGCTAGTAGTCTACACTTTGTGTTTGATGGTAGAATGGGATATACAGATTACAACACTCGTGGTTTTTTATATGGCTTGTATTTCAGTCAAGACCCAGCGGGAATATCAATCGAGAGCCACTCGCCAAAGGCTCGTGTCTCCCGATGATATTCATCCGCTGGGTCTTGACTGAAATACAAGCCATATAAAAAACCACTCGTGTTGTAACCTATACATACATTTTCATAAAAATAAGAGAGCGAGGGGGGGGGGGGGGGTACTGCATAGATTATTAGCCCTTTTGCAGGGGGTGAGGGGGGGTGAGGGTGTTGGAGGAATAATTCCTTGAAAAACCAATATGCAAGAGCAACTTACATTCAACTCTAAGCGCCAACAGGACGCTATCAACACTTCGTTCGATCAAATAACCCCCCTCAAGGTGTGAGCAGGCGACACTCACAGAGCTATACCACTTAGTCTGCCACCTTCAGGAGTAGGGGATTTCCTGGTCCATTCGTCAACCAGGCTAATCACCTTAGTGGACTTTCACCTTCCCAGGTGTCCACAGCATGGACTTTACACCGCAGACTCCGGCCCTACCGCGTGGATATATCGTAACGTACACAACAATTTAGTGACTGACTTACTTTCTTTCTTTCTTTATTTGGTGTTTAACGTCGTTTTCAACCACGAAGGTTATATCGCGACGAGGGAAAGGGGGGAGATGGGATAGGGGAAAGGGGGGAGATGGGATAGAGCCACTTGTTAAGTGTTTCTTGTTCACAAAAGCACTAATCAAAAAATTGCTCCAGGGGCTTGCAACGTAGTACAATATATGACCTTACTGGGAGAATGCAAGTTTCCAGCACAAAGGACTAAACATTTCTTACATACTGCTTGACTAAAATCTTTACAAAAATTGACTATATTCTATACAAGAACCACTTAACAAGGGTAATAAGTGAAGAATTTTATGGGTGAGAAAAGGAAAGTAGAAGGACTTTGGGGAGACAGAAATAGAGAAGAAACAAGAAAAAGATCTTAATTAGGTTCACGGCATCGAGAGTGATGCGACCTTCTCTCAGAAGTTAGTAGAGAAGGCTCCCCCATCCACCACCCGGGGGACGCGCCTCTACGCCAATTAGGGAGCGCGAGGACTGACTTACTAAAGATCCGCTTTTCACGAGCGACGAGAGAGAGAGAGAGAGAGAGAGAGAGAGGGGGGGAAAGTAGTACAGAGAGATAGGGGAGTAGTACAGAGAGATAGGGGAGTACAAGGAGTACAGAGAGTGAGTGAGAGAGAGATTGCAGTGAATCAATTAACTATAAAGACACTACGGAGGGCACTGTGACAGAACAGGACCACGTGGATCTATCGTAACGTACACAATAAATCATTGACGGACTTACTAAAGATCGGTTTTTCACGAGCGACGAATCGTTGCGTCCTTTTGATAAACTGTACGTACAGTACTCAGTAAAGAGTAGTTCAGAGAGATAGATTGCAGTGAATCAATTAACTATAAAGACACTACGGAGGGCACTGTGACAGAACATGAAAGGTTTAGCATTGTACAGAAGCAGCAAGGCAAGCACATCTCAAACCTTTCTCTGTTATCAAAACATCATCACATGCAAATTACCGTGATAACATGTCCATCATTAGTCCCAGTTTGAAGCAAGAGCCCTCTTCACACCCATACCCTTATCGGATAAATCATTATAAAGTTTATAATACTTTCATTCATGATTTTCAAAATTCCTTATTCAGCCTTGGGAAAAGATGTTTTCATCAAATTCAAATGGTCGTGTTTTGAGTCATACATGTCCATCTTATCAAATCACCTAATGCAACATCAATCATTTCAAATAAAGTAAAAGAACGCATTCTATTCAAATGAAACGGAGAAGAGAAAAGACAGTTTCATTAATTTCAAATAAAGAAGGAAAGACAAACTTACAAGATCGCCCAGATCGGGTAGAGATGATGCCATGTTGCACTTTGCACACTCACAGACTGCCCCACCGGTTAATAACGCTCAGACTTCGCTGCCCTTCCTTCTTACACACTAGACTTATCTAGCAAGAATGCGCGCTCTCCAAGACTCAGCCGAAATCTCACACACCGGCACAAACTCAGACTCAGGTAGGCAGGCACCAACGTTCATTCAGAAAACCGCGCTGTGCTGTCTGCGAACCCTCTGGGCAAGGGTGAATGCAGGCCGTGCAATCTCCTTTTCTGTGAATGATTAATTATTACTCAATCGCGGTGGACAGAAAACGGGTCAATGTCATTTTATAACCAACCATCGAATGGGTACGTGCTTTAAAGCAACTGAAATAGCACCCCAAAGGTCATTGGACTATGGTCTGGGGGACGCATACCAAGGTCTGTCAGACAGACCACAGGCACGTGCTTTTGGTACATGTCCCTTGATGCTTCAATTTTGACCGGTGAACGAGGACTGCCTCCATCAAATATCAAACCAACCCCAGGCAAAAACAAAGTGAATGAGAAGAAAAACATGCCCAACAGCAACCTCAAAAGCGTCAAATGCGCAACAGCAGAACGACATGAAAACAGACACAAAAATAATAAACGAAAGGGAAAAAAGTAAAAGGATACAACAAAAATTGAACTCAAAACTAAAGAGAGAATGTTGGTGACACATTTCAGGCGCCTGTGTAGAGTGACAGCACTCGCACCTTACTACCACTACAAGGACACATGATAAGGTCGCCTGAAGATAGGTAGGCCACACAAGTCCAAAGGTACAGATCATTGTGTCAACAGTAACACTTCGACCCGTCTAGCTCAGGTGTTTTAGAAAAAAAATTCAGGAGGGTAAATATAGCTTCCATTGATAAGTAGTGAATATAAAATTGAAGGTGCACGACCCACTCTCAGCAGACTAAAGAACTGCACTGTAAACAGAACTGCACACAATGACTTGATCTACTGAGTTTCACCTTTCAGCCTTTGTGCTCTAAAAAGAATGTTCTCGAACAGTTCTCCTTGTGAACTTATCTATTCAATTAACTGCATGCCTATCCCTGACTATCAAAATCAATGTCAACAATTACATTGTACTTGATCTACTGAGTTTGGCCTTTCAGACTTTACATAGGTACAACCCTACAGTTCTTGCTGTGAACCTTTTGTCAGCTTACAATTGTACACATGCCTACCCATGACTATCAAAATACATGTTCACAAATACTTGATCTACTGAGCTTCACCTTCCAGCCTTTATGTCTAAAAAAACCCATTCTTGAACAGTTCTTGTTGTGCACCTCATCAGCTTACATTTTTAGGACAGCCTCAAGCAAAGAAAAGGTATACACGAACAAACGCATGTTACCTGAACGATGTTATCACAAGCTTACAACCTTAACCAAAGCAGCGGTCAAGGGTTATAGCATGCACAATAATCAGGCAGAAACTTAACACCAAGCAGACGTTGAGCTTACCTTGAAGTACTCCAGGATCTTTTGCAAGATTTCTGGAATAGCCATGTTTGCTGGAGTAAGTTACAAAGTTTCTTCAACGTCACACTCAGGAGTTTCAATGTCACACATAAAAGATTAAAACTGCTTTTGCTCTTTGTCTCTCCTCTCCACCACTGATAAGTATCACATTCACTGTCTTGTAGGTGTATCTCTTCAGAGCTATGTTGTCGACAGCAGGCATTCAATGAAAATTACCTTTAACTTAAGTCAGCACTTTGCTACTGTAACACAATTTATGCCACACTTCTCTTCCTTCCCATAATCTGTGTGCACATGTCACTGATGAGCAAGATATTTTTAGTTGCAACAGGATGATAAAAGTTGAAAATGCCAAAGGAGAAAGTACAAATCAAACTGTTGATCAATCTCAGCAGAAAACATGCACATTGTCAACTCTGACCCTAAGCTTCAAGGGAGACAACTAATGTCAAGATCAAAGTCCACAACAGTCACCGCTCCCTCAGCTAGAGGATTCATAGAAAACATTGACCTTCCTGATACTACTACTAGTGATAGTGCATGCAGAAATAAATCCATCGAAACAGTGAAGTAGAGTAAACATATGCATGTAGGACGCCTAGTGCTATGCATCCCATGGAATTACAAAGTGCATTCAGCCCTCAGCTACATAACATTGCTGTAATTCAAAACAATCGTATCTCAAGTTTTGCTGTTTTCAGAAAAACTAAACAAAAAATTGAAAAATCAATGCATCAAATATAACTTCAATGCATGGCCTGATATTTCTTTAAAGCAGAGCAATAGCAGTCTAAATGTGTGTTAATGTCTGTTGATAAGGATATTTGATTTTGATATAGAAATCATTGGGATAGCGAGTCATCAAGATTTGGTACAAGTTTTATTCTGTTTCAGTGTTTGTCACCTGACCTTCAGTGGCCACTTTCATGATGTAGTTTTGCATCAGATGAGCTCCTCTTTGTGATTTATTTTCATTTCATATCTGAGAAAGAAGAAAAATTCTAATCTCAAAATACAACAGTGGCCACCTCATCTTCCAAATTATTACATAGTTTCTGTCAAAGTGTGGCTCCAAAACCTTGTAAGTTTTATGAAGTTATGTGGGGTTTTTTTTGCGCACACTTGAAACAAATGAAGATTAGATAATAATTTTTTCTCAAAAACTTTTCCTCACTTTAGAAAGCAGTTTGAGATGAGAGCTTTTCTCACCACACTGGCAAAAAAATAAGGGAGCTAACTAGTTTTAGTTCTAAAATGGCAAAAATTAAGATACGAGGTTTGTGAATTACAGCGACAATAAGCTTGATTGAAATAATGCATTCAGACACACAGCAACTATAAGTTTAACACAATAATAATCAATGAAAATTGCACTTTCATCTGCTCTCCTGAAATTGCAAAAACTTAACATCAAAACACACAGTATGCAAACAGAAAAACAAAAGATTAAAATAAAGACAGTAAATGAACTTTTCAAAAAGAAAGGCAAACAAAAACAATGACAATTATGACAACAGTAAAAACAAAGTTTCTATAAAGCCACAATTTTTTCTGACACTTCCCTTTTCTCCTAATTTTGCCTGAAGTGGTAAAATGTGTACAATCCTTCACATTTATTTCTGAACCAATGCAATCGTAGCCCTAAATGCGCATTTTTTGTGGTTGCCAATTAATGTCCGTTGACTTTGCGACTGTGACTGAGAAAAGCTTTGATTTCAAGCAACAATAATTTTAAGGTTGCATGTGATCACCAAACCTAGGACACTTCTTCTCTCATGTTACTTTAATCTCATTTGTATATAATGTGACATCTAGTCTCTAAATTTTGGATTCTGAACACGGCCAGAATTTGGTTTTTTTTCGCTCTGGGGCTTGATCTGGGTCTGCTCACACATGTTTACACGTGCAGGAGTTCAGGCAGGCAGACGAACACAGTTTTCTGAGGTTAACTAAGCTGGTCGGAAAACGGGTGGTGTCATTATTGACTAAATGAGAATGAGGAGGGTTTGTTTTACAGTATAAAAATTACTATAACAGTTTTACTATAAGGAAAGAATACCAATTGATAAAAAATTACTAATTGCTTCTAATCTTTGGAAACAAACCACATGGCACAAAGTGGGACACAAGAAGGCTTTTGGAAAACATGGCATGAGAAATTCAGGTCTTGATAGCTGTTATGTGACATAAACATGTACACGTACACAAAATCCAAGTATAGCTAAAGGCTTTTTAGGTGCAAGAACACCTTTTATTCCCTGGTTCACGATATATAACTAACAACTATTGTTAGAATTGTGCTGCTGAGTAATAAAGCCCTTCTACAGTTACAGTTCTACCATCGAATAACCCATCATATCCCAATAAAAATAAAAATCCCTGCGCTTAGAACTGTACCCACAGAATACGCGCGATATAAGCCTCATATTGATTGATTGATTGATATAGGTCATAGATACCCCACAGGACGTTAAGCCTCCAAATAGTCAGTTACAGTTCGGGAACTCCAGTCACTATTCCTCAAAAGATATTGTGCGCATGCAAGTTCTGGTTGTAGGCAAGTGTACTGTGTAGCAGACTCAAACGTGATCTTTCCAGCGAAGTATCCTCCCACCAAGGAGAAAATTCGACAAACTGTTCTATTTTGCGGGCAAAGTATTTTTAATTTTGCATTATTTAACCATTCTGTAGCAAAGTAGGTTATGTCTGTTCCTGTTGTCAAATACACAATGCAGCTTTGCACCAGCAGACGAGAAGTTTACATCGTGCCGGTGGCATGAGGTTGTCACATGTGATGTTCGTGCCGAATCGCCGACAAATCGAGGAGAAAGAAGCCAATTATTACTTACACACTGATCTCAATTCTTCCACCTCAAGAGAAGAACACAATTTTGAACCGAGAAACAGCAAATTACTGGATTTAGAAATCCAGTAAAGCGTGGAGGCGATAATGATGATGACACGACCGCTCACCCCACTGTAAACACAGGAACTGTGCAAATTGTTACGCGGGTTTTGATTGGTGAATGAGTTGAACAGTATATAAAGATATGGTACTCTCTTAATGTATTCACAAATCTTGTTTGTATTTAATGGTATTTTCTTCACTTTTCCCAATTCTTCATGCTACTGATATGGTTCGTAGAAATGGGTGCAACTTTTTAACTTTTGTTCGTATTCCAGACCAAATATGCGAGTACATCACGTGTATCAATATTTCGTGACTCACTTCCTGTCGGCCAGACTGCATGCGGATTCAGACAGTTCTCTCATCGACAAAGGATTGAGAAAACCGAACTGTCAAAAATCAGATCGAGGTATCTCAAAGCAATAACATTGTATTTTTCTGTGTCGTTGGGTAGAAAAGATATTGGAAAATAAGATGAACATGTTTTTACGCGTAACTTCGTGTAGACTTTTCAGTCTTCTTCTTCTCTCCGTTGGGACCGGGTTTATTTGATAAACGTAAGTGGTCCCGCGTTGATGTCACTTGTCGATTCCGGATGCGGTGTGTGCCTCTTGGAATCGGGATGACAATTTAAAAAAACCAGCACTGGGAAAGGGCAGGAACTGGATACGTTGGGAGGCGTTTAAAACTATGTACAGGGGTTGAGGGATTAGGGGTTGCCCACTGGCGGCTGCAGGGGGCTGCTTCCGCGGAGACGGGAGCGGAACGACTCGAGGCTTGGGGCTGATGTCGTCGTCGTGGGAAGATGGTTCCAGTTGGAGATAGTCCGTGGGAAATAAGGTGTTGCATATGGCTTTATGAAAGTCCTGTTGCTGCCTCAGCCCATCTCCTCTTGTTCTTGCGTCGGAGCTATGGAGATAGTTCTTTTCGTCTATGCCGACCATCTTATGCTTGATTTTGTACAGCATCATGAGGCGATTGTTTTCTCGTCTATTTTTCAGAGTTTCCCATCCTAGGTTGTTCAGCATGTTGGTAACTACGCCAGGCGTTTTTTCAAAGTAGTTGTTATGGGCGTATCTGGCTGCTTTTCTCTGGACCATTTCTAATGCCTGCTTGTCATTTTCCTGATGTGGGTCCCACACTGTTGACGCGTATTCGAGAGTGGGACGAACCATGGTTGTGTAGGTAGCTGACTTCACCTTCGTCGTGCATTCTTTAAAATTTCTTCTGAGAAATCCCACGGTTCTGTTTCCTTTGGCGGTCACGTTCTTGATGTGATTGGTCCAAGATAGGTTTTTGGTGATGGTGACTCCTAAGTATTTGCTCTCCTTGGTAGTTTCGAGAGTCTGTCCATGTAGGTGGTAGGTGGACAATATCGGCGGCTTATTCTTGCTGGGAAGTATGCGGATGATGTTGCATTTGCTCGGGTTAAACTCCATTTGCCATTTCTGTTCCCAATTTTGGAGTGCGTTCAGATCTTCTTGAAGGAGGAGTGGATCTTGCTGCTTTGTTACTTTTTTATACAGCAGGCTATCGTCCGCAAAGAGCTTTAGTTTTGAATGTTTAACTGCCTCGGGCATGTCGTTTATGTAGATCAGGAATAGGAGGGGGCCTAGGACTGTACCTTGGGGCACCCCTGACGTCACTGGTCCAGCGGATAAATTAATAATATTAATAATCAGTTACCAATGAGCTTACTCCCCCACATACCCCATTCCATGCCTGTTTTTGTGCGAAGAAAGTAAATAGTGAAATCTGCTGCCATCTGAGCATGGATAATTTTTCACTGTATCAACTATAGTATCACTATCACTATCATGATGATATGATATGATATGTTGACAGACTGGTACTTAGGCTGTTGAGCCTTTGTCTGATCTTTTGATCAGTTGCTATCCTAGCCTAACTTTGAGCTAGGTAACCTACATGATCTTTTGACCGTGACCTATTCTATCAACTTTTTCTTGGTTGGTGGGAATTTGTAGTGAGAGGCATACTGACATTTGGGCTATACATATAGTCTTTCAGTGCATTGTCCAAGCGATTTTTGAAACTGTTCATTGTCGGCGCTTCTACCACATTCTTGTCCAAGGAGTTCCATGTGTCTATGATTCTGTTCGTGAAGAAAGATTGTCGGAGAGCTGTTCTGCATTGTTTCTTCTTGAGCTTGAACTGATGTCCACGGGTATTACACACGCTATTCAGCTCCAGTGGGTTCTTTCAATCGTAGTATCCATGCACGAATTTGTATGCTTCAATCATGTCTCCCCGGATACGCCTATAGCACATGCTTGGAACTTTCAAGACTCTCAAACGCTCTTCGTAACTCAAGGTCTTCAGCCCTGGGATACACTTCGTGGCTCTTCTTAACACACTTTCAATCAGATTTTTATCTTTCTCGAGTCGGGGACTCCACACCACATTTGCAAATTCCAGATGAGGCCGTACAAGTGCAACAAAGAGAAGTCTTAGCGTTTCTGCGTCCAAATGCTCATAAGACCGTCTAATGAGACCCAGGATTCTATTTGCTTTGTTGACTTGTGTTTCCACGTGCTTTGAGAATTTCAATTCACTGTCTACATTGATCCCAAGGTCCTTTTCTGCACTTGAGCTTTCCAGATCAACTCTGTCCACGCTGCCAGGTTTTCTCATATTATACACAAGTTTCTGATTTTTTGTACGCAACTGTAATGTCTTACACTTATCTGCATTAAAGCGCATCTGCCACTTGTCTGCCCAGTCGACCAAACTGTCCAAATCCCTCTGGAGTTCTTTGCTATCTTCACAAGTTCTGATTTGTCGGTACACTTTCGTATATCATCAGCATACATGCTGCACAGACTGCTCACAACTTCAGGGAGATCGTTAATGTATATATAACAAACAAAACCGGGCCTAGCACACTGCTCATGTTCCTGAAGTGTGTGTCTAAGTAGTTTATTATACTTGTACTTACTTACTTGTGCGACGTTGTACTTGTACTTGTAGGTTTATAGAAAACCTGTTCGTTGATCTTGGTATGAAAAATAAGCTGCTGTGCGTGGGCTCTAGCATAGGCAGCTTGGGATGTATAAATATTCCTAGTAGAGTTCAGTACGTGTCTAGTTTTGACTTGAACCCGTTGACGTTGTCGACTGCTACGACATTGTCGGTGTCGACTGCTACGACATTGTTGACTGCTACGACATTGTCTGGTAGGCTATTCCAGTCAAGGACCACTCTCTCTGAGAAACAAGTTCTTCGCACTCTTGTACTTGCAAAGTTTTTGAAGAGTTTCTGACTGTTTTCTCTTGTGTCATGAGATGTGCTTTGTGGTTTGGTGAACTTGGGCCTCTGGCTCTGGTAGACTCCCATCAAGAATTTAAAAGTGTCTATAATGTCACCTCTTCGACGGCGGTGCTCAAGACATGGCAGGTTGAGAACTCGAAGCCTCTGCTCGTAGGACAGGTCTTTTAGATCACTAAGCATTCTTGTTGCTCTTCTTTGAACTTGTTCAAGGTCCTTGGCGAGTCCTTTCAGGCTAGAGTTCCAGACAGAGTGGCCTTATTCCAGAATGAGGCAGAACATACTCTTGTAGAGCTGGGTGAAAGTTCCCTTATTTAGACTAGAGAATGACCTGCGGATTACTCCAAGGACACTGTTTGCTTTTGTCACTGAAAGACAGCCCGTCATCGACGTGGACCACACGTGTAGATCAGTAGATGTGTGTGTGTGTGCTAAGTAATGGCAGACAAATACATTTAACTGTGCATTGGTTGCAGCAGTTGTAACTTTGTAAGTATACCAAGAGGCATAAATTCCGCAAACTGAACTTTAAAAAATCACAAAAAATCAACTCAGTGGTGAATGTTTTCAATGTTTGAATATTTTATCTATTGGCCATTTTAGTGTTTATAAACCTTCGCTTTATTGATTTTGAATAGAACATCATGAAATGACAATTTTTTTAAAAAAGTGACTGAGTCCAAGCGCAATGATTTCGGAAAACGTTCAGTGTTCATCACGTTCAATGCTTTGGCCAGCTCTAAGCATCCCAATTGCTTGCTGTCTCTCTCCTTCATCAAGTCGTGGCATGATTGCGATATCTGATACAGCCAAACAGCCAGTTGCATTTTATAGGGCCATACACTATCTTTTTTACGTTATTGTCTCCCGTTCAGCCCATTGTCTTTATTAGCACAGTGAGCTGTGGCTGGATCAGCAATACTGCAAATCGCACGCTGACAGCGTTAAACATTTGCTCCGACACTCAAGATGTCAACTACAAATTACAGGTTCAATCTGATTTTCGTTTGAGAGCAAAATCGTTCAATGCACTATTTGCAGAATTTATGCCTTTCAGTATACATGTAATCTTGAAGTGCCCCTTGATTTGTAGAAGGGGACTTTTATTGGTCGGTTACAGATTTGATTTGCCATTGCGTTTGTAAACCAAACGCTGATTGATTCCTCATTTTGTAATGAAACCCCGGCCCTGAAAGTCCATAAAATGGTGCTTGGTGCTTCTCAAGTTGACTAGCCAGAGAGCAAATTTTACTCACCAAACCAACCATTTGTTTCAGCAACTTTACTTGTATTTGGCGAGTAGATGAACATTTCTACTCGCCAGTTACATTTCTACTTGCCATTCCGAGTAAAAGTACGAGAAGTAGAATACTCGCCACTTTCAGGGCTGAACCCACAAATATAATTAACTGTTCACTGTATTGACCAAACCATCACTTTCAGGTCCCACTAACAAACCATGGCAGACAATGCAGAGCTTGAGGAGAAGGATGTCCCCATGGAGGACGTGACAGAGGTTGATGAGGATGAGCTGTTGGGGACCAAGACAAAGAACGGAGAGGATCTTGACGAGAGCATGAAGGACATCAAGCTTGAAGGAGACTCTGGTCAGACTGGTGCTGCAGTGCCACTGCCAGAGGTGCAGGAGGAGAAGAAAGAGGAGGAGCCAGAAAAAAAGGAGGAAGATGAAGACGATGGCGGGGCTGCTAGTGACATTGAGTTCAGCATGGAAGATGACCGCAGTGGCGCGGCTGGTGAGTCGCTATGTTGGTGTTGGCCATTGAAATATTTGGAATCGCTTGGGTCTTTTTTAGGAATGCTCAATTTGTAATTTTAAAAAAAAAATATGAAATTATATTATATGTATTATTAAATATCAACATGCAGAATGTACAGATGTTAATTGTTATGCTGACCTAATCTGCTTCATGTTTAACCTATGAGCCTATCATGAGGATAATGTTTAACAATTATCTCAATCAAAGATTGCCTTCCTAGTATTTTGTGTTGCACTGAAACTTTGGTAATTTATGCGAGACTAATGAGTGTTGAAATGTTCTTGAAAGTGTTTTTGTGAAACATTATATTGGTCAGCATTCTTGTATAAACGAAATATTTCCCAACACGTGAATAAGTTTTGAATATATTGCAAATTCTATGAGTATGAAGATAAATCATGAAGCCATTGGTACAAAATCTGAAGGATGATCCATATATGCATTATTTATATGTTGCAGATGATACCTCTTGGACTTGGCACATTGAGATGTACCCCCTTTCACCTGAGGATGCACAACTGGAGAACTTTGTGAAGATGCTGAACGTTGCCACTCAGGGCCATATTGTCATCCGAACTAATGAGCAGGGCGAGAAAAAGGGGTGAGTGTACAACTGACTCACTCTCAGTGTCGCAGATGGGGGTCTAAGTCAACCAAAAGTGGGTGCATTACCTGTAGGTGCACTTCCCGTCGGTGTTTTCCTGTATACCCGGAATGCGCCCAGGTGCATTTTTCTGTATGTTTTCTCTAGTCTCATTGGAGGTCATGCAAACATTCACCTCAAAGTGCAAAGGAAATAACATGATCACTTTAGTCACAACTAGTGAACCCTTATAATGACATTGATGCGGCAGCTTTGACATCAGCGTAGCGCAACAAGTTAAGCCATGATGGTATGACCACTTGACCAGCACGCCGCGGTATTGCTGTGCTATCAGCTGTATAACATGTGTTATGTTCTGTTGGCTGCAGATCATAAGAACTAGCACTGATGCGGACACCAAACCAGGACAGTTAGTGTTACACTGCACTTAAAGTATATATATACGTCATTGCATTTTCACAGGAATTCATTGAACCCACAGCTTGTAGAACATGTTTCTTTATTTAAGTATTTGATAAATGATTCACTGTTTGCAGAGAGGTTCACTTTTACACGGAAGATGCACATGCAGCCAAGACACTGATGAGGACCATCTGCTGCAGAAAGTTTACCCACTTCAGGCCACACATCTACCTGTATCGCAAGAAAGAAGGGGAAGGAGAAGAGTATGAAAGTGGTGAGTACACTTACAACTTTGCAAGCACATTTTTCTTTCTCCTGGCATTTCGTTTGGCATCCGCAAAACAACCTAAACTTATTTCAAATAGCCAAAAAATGTGCCGTCATTTTGGCAGAGGCTGATCTTTTGCCATAGCGTGGGAAAGGTGACATTTAGAACCACCTAAACCTTCGGGAAATCCCTGAAACTTTTAAGTTTATGGCCATTTTGGCAGGTCTGCCAAAGAAAATGTACCATGTCCCTGTTCTCCGAGTCTTTGTCTTTGTTGTTATTGTTGTGTATCGGTAGGATTTTGTTTTAGAGCGGTAGTCTAGATCAGGCTTTTATTTTTTTGCCTTGTGCCCTCTGTAAATCCGACAGTAAGTGCTACAGATCATCCATCATCTGTGACACAGTTAGTGTGTGAAATTCCTGTTTGCGGGAGAATGTAATTATATATATCAACAATATGAAATTTTTCAAAGAAAGTTTATTTATGAAAACTGCAAGTGGAGTCTTTTATAAATATACTTTATTCTTCATTAGGTGGAAGAACATGATTTGCTGCGCATATCATTAATTCTCCATCATGGCTTGTTTGCATATGATGTGTTTTTACTTTCAGCTTCTTTGAGACTTGATCTGATTGAAGCTGCTAAGATGAGATGGGACAGACAGAGGAAAAACAAAGGTATGATCTATACATTTAATAAAGCTATTCTACTGTGTTAATGCTGTCAAAAGTCATTGTTTTGTTAAATTAATCAGTAAAGAATCGTTTTTCTCACAGTAATGCAAGTCGATCTCTATGTAGCTGTTAATTTTTTTTTAAATTTTCTGAAAATTATATCAGTAATTTGGACCTTTGAGCTCTGTGCGTTTATTAACTCTCATCAAGGAATCTGCCATTTGCCAGCAAGCTGGCTGCATGTAATGATCTTTTTTGAAGCGTTCTGTTTGACAGTAAAGCACCAAATACAGGTGAAGCGTAATGCCCAGCAAACAATCACATGGCAGTGTGGGTCAGAGCGCTGCGCTCTTGCCGGCTGGAGTGCTCCTCAGCTACGTCTGCAGACAGCGTCGGCACCGGCACAGCCACCACTGGTTTCTTCCCCCCACCCTGTAGCGGGCAGGGGGGAAGAAGGTGGCCGTGCCTGGTGTCTCTTCGGTTCTGCTTTCTTTTCCTGCTCTCTGAGGGCAGGAGGGAAGCACATGGTTGTGGCACGCTCTGCTGTGTGCGGCCTTTAAAGTGCACGAGTCTGTCAATGTTTGCAGGGGAGCCGGCTTCACGCATTGCCACGGTCAGCGAAGTGCCTGTGAGCACATCCAAGGAATTTTTGAACGTTCTCTTTGCTCGAGCTTATCATATCAAACGAGAGTCTGACGAGAGTGAAGCCGAAGAAGCGAAGAAGGCTAAAGAAGCCGACGAAAATGACGAGTCCAAAGCAGAGAGTAGTGCTACTGCAGAGAAAAAGGAAGAAAAGGATGATGATGAAGACAAAGACGAAAATAATGAGGAAGAGGAGGAGTTGGTCGGTGAATTCAATGGGTGAGTGGCCAGGGGCCAGTGAAAGTCTCATTTTTGTTTGTCACAGACACCACCATCCCCTTAAATACAAAATCTGTTGATGTTAGGAGTATGCCTTGTTTATGATGCTTTTACTTACAGGGTTATCTGGTTGAGGCTTCAAGGAGGTAATGTATCTGACACTATTTATCATTTTTGTTTGGTTGATAGTTTGTGTACGCTTTTCTGGTGTGAACAAAGCTAGTTCTTTATCATCATTGTCATAAGTTGTCAAAAATCTCAAGTAAATGTCGTCAGTGATTCTCTGATGTTTATTCATCAACTCAGTTGTGAAGAAAAATTTGCATTTGATTGGGTGTTTTTTTTGTTGCTATTAAGCATCAGGAATGAGTTGTCGGTAATGTATTTCAGTTGTGAAAGTGAAACCACAATTTCTCACACTCTTGTTTCCCATGTGTTTTTTTCTGAATTATAAAATCTTTGGGGTGTTTTTGGGTCATGAAAAAAACAACCATGTGAAAGTGATCTTTCTAAATGCCATAAAAGCAGATAAGACTTTGCAGATAAACATTGCTAAGGCCAAAAAAAAATTGTCTGTTTCTGGTAACATGGCTAAAAAAAAATAGGGTAGGTAGGTAGGGATTTTTTTATTTATTTTTTTAAATTTTTTTTTACCCCAAATGTAGACCAATAAAACTAACTTTAAAAATCGCGCAAAGAGACTGGATTCACTATACATAGAGACAAGACACTCAACACATTTACAAATCTGTGACAAAGCCTGAAAGAGTATGACATGTTTTTCTTTGTTTACCTGGTCTGATATTTCCATGATGAAACAGAAAAGAAGACTTGAGACATCTTACATCTTGAGCTTGGACAAATGGGAATTTTAGTAGAAGGCTGGGGCCTCAGTAGCACAGTTGGGAGTGCATTGAACTTGTGATCCTTGGTTCGTGGGTTCAAATTTGGGAAAGGGACCAAGTCCTAATTACTGGTATGCTCAAGAGTTAGTAACGAGCCATTGATACCACCAACGTGAACCCAGTGTAAAACAGGCATTTGTCTCTAGCTCTGCCTATTTCCAAATAAAATGCAATAGTCAAAAAACAGTAGCAATGTACTTCTCAATGTACTTCTCCAGCGTCAACGCCAGAACGTGTCGAACATCACCTTTAGATTCCATATTTCAACGCAGCGTGAATGCTTCGGTGTTTGGTGGTTTTACAGGAAGTACATAGAGTGATGTCCCTTACAACTGTGATGTAGGGTTATGCCCCTTCAATCGTCAGCGGACTTTCGTTTTCACACGTTTTTGTTGTTCATTTTCTCACCCTGTCCTTTACCACCCAAAAAAAAAAAAAAATTGGAAAAAAAAGTTTCATTTTCATTTTCATTACTTTATTGTCCCATCGCTGGGAAATTCGGGTCGCTTCCTCCCAGTGGAAAGCTAGCAGCAACGGAGTCGCGCTACCCAGGTGTCTGCGTGTTTAGGTGTATTCAGCCACCTGCACTTATGGCAGAATGACCAAGGTCTTTTACGTGCCATTGTGATAACACGGGGGTGGGACATGGCTTCCGTCTCTGGGTCTGCACATAAAGTTGACCCGTGTCCGTCCCGGCCCGAATTCGAACCTGCGACCTTCCGATCACAAGTCCAGTGCTCTACCAACTGAGCTACCGGGCCGGCGCCGAAATTTAGGGTCGGTCGGGTGACCAGAAACAGACAATTTTTTTGGGGGGGGCCTAACCAAAACCAGACCCTTGTAACTGTCAGTCTGTGCAGTTTCTTACGTTGATGGGGTTTTACAGGAAGCTGACCATCGACTGCTGCAGCCGCACCAGTCTGAAGGGCTTTTTGCTGGGCTACCGTAAGGTTGTCATTGGCAACAACCTGTTGTCCATCAAGCCTCTTTCCTCTGAGGAATTTGATGGTGAGTTAAACGGAAGATTAGCTGTGAACTGATGCACAGTCCTTGTGCTCATTTACAGTTGTTTGAGGATGTTTTTGTTTGTTTTACTTTCTTGTCTTGTGTGTGTAAATTAGCATGGGTATGTGTTTGCCTTTTCCACAGATATTTTTTGCGATGGAGAGGAGACTTGGCAATTGATAATATGAGAATATAAAAAGCTTATAGTGGTTAAGCTTGATTTGATGAACTTGAGAGGAAGACAGAATTACTGCAGTCAGTCTCACTCTCATGCTCACAGTTTAAAGAGGTAAATCAACCCATTATAGATTGAAATTTTGAAGATATACCAAAGACCTGCAGCTATTTAAGAGAAATGCAAAGTGATGGTGCAACTGAATGAAGTGGAACTTCACCTTCATTTGGACGTTGGTTGCATGGAAACAATGGAAGAGTATAAGCGAGCTGGTACTGTTTAGCAGACTGAAGTCAGAGTAGGTTCAGCTGGCTGAAGCCACAGTTGGTTGCTCAGTGGTGTCCAGGAAATGTTCCAGGAAATTGTTCAAAATGAGTTGAAGTTTAATGGGTATCCTTCCGTTAGAAAGGTTTTTGGAGTCCGTGGAATACCCACCCCCTGTTTTAAGATACCCCCCTCTCTCTCTCTCTCTCACGCTATCTCCTCTTTACAACTTTTTTCGGACTTTCTGTGCATAAGGTCGGTTGTTTTGCCTCCATTTTAAGACTCCCGTCCTTTTAAGAACTGATTTTTGCAGATTTTGTATGTTAAGATGGGTTCCAGTGCATGTTAAAAACTGTGGGTGGATGTGTTTCAGTGGACGCTTTGAGGAAGGAGGTGCGTGCAAAGCGTCGCTACGAGGCAATCCACGGAAAGGAATGGGTACCTGTCACGCAAGCTGAGCGTGGCTACAGAAACGATGACGCGTCCGCAGAGGGGAAATCGTACAACAATAAAGAAGGGAGAGGTGGTGGAAGAGGGCGTGGAGGCAGAGGTGATTATAGTTTTGTGTCATCATTTTCACGACTTTTCATTTATAACAAGCTGGGGAACAAAAAAATATGTTCTGAAGGGACAAAATCCAAGTAGTGAATGGTTTTGAGCTTAGGTGAAACATGGATTGTCCGAGTCAAAGCCAATCAGGCTGTTTGTTTGATATCTGGAACCATCATGGCTTTTGATTCATGTTTCCTTCGGCCTTGGTCGATAAAGATGAAGCAGAAGATGATATGCTCTCCCTTTGACCGACAAAAAACCTGGTCTGACAAACAAGCCACCAAACATCTTATAATGTCCGGTGTTTTGGGGTAGGGTGAAAGGATGATGGAAAGAACAATATCAAGTTACTTCCTTTATGGCTGTTGCATTGAGTTAAATGTGTTTTTTAAATGGCATGTAACAGGAGTTTGAATCTTAACTTACACATTTCCCAGAACTGATTTATACATCTTATCTCTATTTTCCAATGCTTGTTTTAATTTGCAGCGGGAGTCAAGTTTAAATCAATAACTTTTATTACTTGTTGTCTGAGCCATACAAAGTTTAAGTTTAGAAACTGCGTAAAAACATCAGTTAACATTACAGTCACAAGAGCAATGGGGTAGAAGTACTTGATGTGCGTAAATCCGGGATCGTTTCATTGACGTATATCTGTGTTATGCAAGTGTGCACTGATGTACGTATACTGACAGACATGACAGATAACACACATTAAATTACATATTCCTACTCCGAATCACATGTAGCATTGACACAATCGGAGATGCTAGGTTCTGAAAAGGCTAACCGTCTAAGGGAAGCAACCCCAACCACAAAAAGTGTAAACGTAGCCATGGTAATGACCATACACCCGGGGAGTTACCTCCCATCGTGCATGCCATGTCACTACTGCTACTGAACACGTGGCTCATATCATTCGACCTTACAGCTTTCGAGGGAGCAGGTTGTTGATTTTTGGGCTCCCCTGTGGCTGCGCTGTTTGGTGTTGTTTTGACACCCACCGGCCACGTTACCGTCTATCTTGCCTCCTGCTTCGTAGTTGGTGAGCTCTTTCCATTTTGGTCATTATTTTGACAGGAAATTTGTTGTAGTTGCTGATTTTCGTCCGTGTTTGGACCTGTGATATTTCAGTGACTACTGTTGGCCGCCATTTTTGTTGTCAGCATGAGTTGACAGATTTTTGTGGCTAGGCCATGTATTTTGGAGGTAAACGTAATTTACCTTCTTACTTGCTTGCTGCTTTGTTTAGTTGGTAAGCTTGTTCCTTCTTGTCTTTGGTTTGACAGGAATTTATCTATAGTTGCTGACTTTTTGTCCGTTTGGACTCCTAAATGCTTTTCAGTAACTTATCTTGTGGCCGCCACTTTCGGCTGCTCAGCTTTCCTGACAGCTTATTTATGTGGCTAGGCCTATGTTATGGTGAGGTTCTCCTTACTTTACCTGCGTTTTGCCTTCTGCTTTGTTAGTTGGTAAGCCATTTCATATTTCGTCATTACTTTGACAGGAATTTTTGTTATTGCTTAATTTTCGTCCGTTTTGGACTTCTAAATTTTGTCCAGTAACTTATCGCTTGGCCGCCATTTTGTGTATCAGCGTTGCTGACAGTGGTTTACATGGCTAGGCTTTAGCAGGTATCTACCAGTCCGTAGGACTGGTCGTGGTTTCGGATTTAACATGTTTGTTATGTTTTGTTCGTTACTCTTTCTGCCTCGAACAAACACTTTGTGGGGCAGTCATATACTGTTGTATGTCCTGTTTCTTCTCCTCGCCTTCTCTGCCGTTAGCAGATCAGGTGTTGCAGGTGTCTGCGTATCTTTGTGAAGAAATTTTTTCGCGTTCCTAGCCTGCGTTTTCCGTTGGTCCCGCTGTCTGTGGGCGACGTCACCTTGTTGGCTTCTTTGTCGCTTCCGGCCGAGACGTTGTCTAGGGCGGATGTTTTGCTTCTTCGTCTTCTACCGCTGTGGTTGGCGATTCAAGTAAGTCGAGCTGGTCCACAGGCCCTCGTGAGGCCGTCGGACAGTCCCTGCTGGGACACAGCTCTTTTCGGCGGGTTCACGACCCGCAAACCCCTGTTCAGTCGCACCCTGGCTTCACTGAAGACCATTGTGTGGCTGAGCAATGGCGGCAGTTGGTTCCGGCTACTTCTCCGACGTACGCACCCGCTGGGGTCGTTTCCGGAGTTGTCTAGCCGTTTCCGACTGCTGCGCTTCCGGCACTCGCCGGAAGCATAGGTCCCCCGATGTACGCACCCGCTGTGGTCGTTTCCGGGGTTGACCAGGTCCCCCGATGTGCGCACCCGCTGTGGTCGTTTCCGGGGTTGACCGGACGTTGCCCCCCGGGCATTCGTCCTCTGTTCAGTCGCACCCTGGTTTCCTCGAAGACCATTGTGTGGCTGAGCAATGGCGGCAGTTGGTTCCGGCTACTTCTCCGACGTACGCACCCGCTGGGGTCGTTTCCGGAGTTGTCTAGCCGTTTCCGACTGCTGCGCTTCCGGCACTCGCCGGAAGCATAGGTCCCCCGATGTACGCACCCGCTGTGGTCGTTTCCGGGGTTGACCAGGTCCCCCGATGTGCGCACCCGCTGTGGTCGTTTCCGGGGTTGACCGGACGTTGCCCCCCGGGCATTCGTCCTCTGTTCAGTCGCACCCTGGTTTCCTCGAAGACCATTGTATGGCGGAGCAGTGGCGGTAGCCGTTTCCGGCGCTGCGCTTCCGGCACTCGCTGGAAGCATAGGTCCTCTGACGTACGCACCCGCTGTGGTCGTTTCCGGGGTTGACCGGACGTTGCCCCCCGGGCATTCGTCCTCTGTTCAGTCACACCCTGGCTTCCTCGAAGACCATTGTGTGGCCGAGCAATGGTGGTAGCCGTTTCTGGCGCTGCTCTTCCGGCACTTGCTGGAAGCATAGGTCCTCTGACGTACGCACCCGCTGTGGTCGTTTCTGGGGTTGACCGGACGTTGCCTTTAGGGCATTCGGGCTTCCGGCCTCCGTCCTCGCATTCGGCGCTTCCGCTGTTCGCGGTCTCGTCTGGTGCTTTCCGGCTCCGCCCGGATTTACTGCTCCTTTCGCTTCCACTTCCTCCCGGATGTCGGTAGCTGAGGAGCAACGCCAGCCCTTCGGGCAGGTGGTGTCTCAGCTCTGGCCGATGTAGTCAGCGTTTCAGCCTTCGGTTGTCGCGTCGACTGCCGTTCCGGTTCCTGCAGCTGCAGACTTGTCGTCTTTTCTCTCTTAGCCTGATCGAGGCATGAGTTAGGACGACGTCGGGGGGGACGGATTTCCGGTTTTCCGGTTATGCCGTTTCACCGGCCTTCCACCAGTACGTGGACTTCGGTTTTTTCGCCGGTCGTGTCGGACATTCAGTCTGTCGTCAGCGATTCCACACGTGCTGGTTATTGGGAAAAAGGCTTATCGCTGTCCTCTTAGCTGCGGCAGAGGTCACGTCGAAGGTTTTCCCGGGCGGGGCTTCGGCCTCCTACACTTCCTGTCTGGAAGCATAGGTTCTCCATCACAAGCGCACGTAGTGGCTTGTCTGGGGTTGACCGAGGACTGGCCTACGGGCGTTCGGGTTCCGACCCCAGTCCTCTTCTGTTCTGTCTCACTCTTGTTCCGTCGTGGGCATTTGTGTTTCACCAGTGCGGCAGCCGTTATCGGCGTGGTGTTTCCGGTTTTACTGGAAGCATAAGTCCTCCATTTCAAGTACACGTTGCGGTTTTGACTGGAGTTGACAGAGGACTGGCCTACGGGCGTTCGGGCTTCCGGCCTCAGTCTACTCTATGCATCTTTCGCTTCCGTTTTTCGCGGTTTTGTCTGCTGCATTTCCGGCTCTGTTCGGATACACTTCTCCTCTCCCTGACACTCCTTCGGAGGTCGGTGGGTGAGGAACAGCGGCTGGCCTACGGGCATTTAGGCTTTTAGCCTCAGCCGGGGCAGTCTTCACTTTACCTGTTGGGTGTTGCGTTTACTGCCTAGTCAGTTCGGGTGGCCCTGGACGTTTCCCCTATTCACGACCGTCAGTAGGGGGATAAGTCAGGTCTTTTTCCGGTTGGATGGTTTTCCGGTTTCCGGTCATCTCATTCATCAGTTTACCACCAGCAACTGTGACTTCGGTTTGCGTTCGTAGCTGAGCTATTCTGGTTCTCAGTCTTTAGTCAGCAATCGAACACGTTCTGGATTTCCGTCGCAGCTCAAGCTTCGGCTCAGGATTTCCCTTGGGTGCATCGACATTGGTGGCTTCCTTGTTGGTTGACTTTGTTGTCGATGTCGGACTTCCGTTCCGTGAAGATAGGATGTTTTTTCTACTTCCGGTTCCTTAGTCACCTTTTGAGGTACCACGGTTTGCAGGTTTTGGCTAGGCCATCTCCTCCCGAAGGTGGTATCTCTAGTGTTTTGGTTCTGCCGCTGTTTCTACTATGGTTCAGTTCCGGAACATGCTCAGCCTTGGCTGGCTTCGGCTACACGGGCTTCACCTTTTGTTCCTTCTTGCTTATTCAGCCTTTGGAACTTGCCTCCTTTCTCTACTCTGTTGGCCAGCCCTTGCTAGGGTGAGCATGGAGCAGATGAGGCTGCCCTTCCTTCTCTACGCTCGTACGGCGGGTGTCGGAGGGACTCGTTTCTTTCGCGTTCTCAGTTCCCTGAACAGTCAAAGAGAGTCGCTTAAACTTTGCCTGCAGTAGAGATTCAGTCGAGTAGAGATCACCAGGTCTCTGACTGCTTTACAAAGGTTGAAGGAAGGTAGGGCTAGCATACTCAGAAACATGCTTAGCAGAAGCATGCTCATTCCTCTGGTAAGCTAAGCTGGCAGCCAATAGGCAGCCTTGGCCGGGCAACAGCCATTCCACGTTGCGGCGATGGTGGTTGTTGCCTTCCTGTTTCTTGTGGCTTGTGGGGTTCTCTGGCTTCAGGTTACCCCTGTTTGGCCACAAACGTTCGGACTTTGGTCCTTGTTGTCTTTCATCGAGTCGGACTCTGTCTTTCTCTAGTGATCAGACGCGTTCTGGTGTTTCGTCCAAACTTAAGGTTCACTTGAGTTGGCCTCGGAAGTAACATTCAGGTTTTCCTGAGGGGGCATTGTCTTGGACAATGGATGTTTGAGGAGTAGTTCTTTGTGGCTTTCCTCCTCTCTCTCAGGTTTTGGCTACTCTTCTCCTTCGGGCAGAGGTTTAGTTAAGGTTCGGTTCCTGTGACTTCAGTCTTGGGCCTTTCCTCTCTTCTTCCTCATCTTAGTATGAGGCGAGTCCGGATGACGTCCGTTGGGTCGGGTTTCCTTACAGTCGCCCGGCTACAAAGGCAACTTTGTCTAGGGCGGTTGTCCGTTTTTCTCCGCGTTGGACTCTGTCTTCAGACAGGGACAGACGCGCTCTGGGTTTCTGGCCAAACTCAGGTAGGCTCTTGATTTGGCTAGGAAGTTAACTGCCTGTTTTTTCCCTGAGAACTCTGGTTTCGGGAGTCTTATGGCTGGCTGGCTTCACGGTTTACGTTTACCAGTCTTGGTTTTCTGCTTTCGGTTTTTGATTCACTCTCGATTACCTTCAAGCAGACTGTTTTGGGAACATTCTGGCTTTTAGCCATTTTGTTTATGGTTGCCAGTCACATCGGTCTTTGACCACCGTGGGTCCTCACTTCCGGTAGCTTACGCACAGTCGTAAGTGGCTGCTGTCGGGTGCTACCTCTCTCCCTGCGTTCGCAGGGACTGGTAGGGGATGACTGGCGACCTTCTATTTGTGAGTTTTCTCTTCGAGGTGGACTCTGGTACTTAGTGCTTGGATGTCTCTCTCTCGCTCTTTCGTGGGGATTGGTCACTCTTATTTTGAGCTGACTTCTTTCTCACAAGCCTTTTGGGCTTTACTACATCCCAAGGTTTGCAGACTTTGGCATGGTTGTCTTAAGGTCACCGCGGGGGTTCGTCCTTCTCAGTTGAAGGGACAACCTTACGCACGGATCTTCTCAGGACATTAGCATTTCCTTCCAATAAAAGGGGGGGGGGAAGCTTGTCTTTCCCTTGGCTCGCCAGGGTTTTTAATCCAAGGCTTGGGTCTATTCCTGTGCTGTTTTTTACGGCTAGGAGATTGGAAGAAGTGCTGAGCACAGCTTTCTGGATCTCTGAGGTTGTCTCTTTCGCTTTGCCTGAGATACTTCTCGGCTGTCAATCAGGACTTTCCTTGGTTCCCTCACTGCCTGTTGGCAGTGGGCCAGCCCTGGCAAGGGCTTTTGAGTGGGTTAGATTTTCTTTCCCACTGGGACCTCCCTGATTCTTTGGCAGCGGTCCAGGTTTTTGGCAAGGTTTTTTGAGTGAGTTAGATTTTTCTTTCCCACCGCCTTGTTGTTGCAATCTGCTACATGTGATTCGGAGTAGGAATATGTAATTTAATCGAAAATTTTATTGTAAATTTTCATTTAATAAATATACCTACCCGAATCACATAGTATATTCCCTCCCGCCAACCCCGCTTTTGATTTGGAGAATTTATTCTTTAGGTCGAATGATATGAGCCACGTGTTCAGTAGCAGTAGTGACATGGCATGCACGATGGGAGGTAACTCCCCGGGTGTATGGTCATTACCATGGCTACGTTTACACTTTTTGTGGTTGGGGTTGCTTCCCTTAGACGGTTAGCCTTTTCAGAACCTAGCATCTCCGATAGTGTCAATGCTACATGTGATTCGGGTAGGTATATTTATTAAATGAAAATTTACAATAAAATTTTCGATTCTAAGTCTAACAAAACTTGCTGGTTTCTGATGCTACAGGGGGTCGAGGAGCTGTAGCAGGGGGTCGCGGAGGTGGCGGCGCCAGGGGAGGGGTCATGACAGGACGTCAGAAGATGAACGAAAAGTCGATGCGGCGTGGTTTTGGTCGGGACAGCCGAGACGGTCGGGACGTGGGACCTAGGGGTGGTCGTGGAGCCTCCAGGGGAGGGGGAGGTGGTGGCTACAGGGAGGAGATGCGCTACCTGCAGTCCCAGCTGCAGATGAACACGTTTGAGCTGCAGCGACAGATTGCGTCACTGCGTGGCCGCGACAGAAGCTTCGGAGGCGGCTACAGGGACTACCCGCCAGACCCCTACGACTTGCCGCCTGTTGGAAGACCGTGAGTGGATTCTTTGTTTAGTTTTATTGTTCAGCACTTTTTGTGTGTGTGTGTGTCGTCCGATATTACAACGATGTGATTACAGCACATTTAAGGCAAACAAGAGAATTTTGAGGGGATATATATTCAGCTACCCTTTTAGGTAGGTATAGATACATGTAAGTATATATTCAGTACAAATAAAATGATTTCAGAATCCCATGTCTGATGATAGTGCTGTTTCTCTGAGTACAATCCCTCTCTTCATAAGATTTAATTGACAGATTTCTAGTTAAGGCTGTGGTTATGCTGGAATAACAAACAATACAGGTTTGAAACGATAAAGGTTGTGAAAATGAAATGAAGTTGTTTACTCATCAGAGATGTTGCTTTTTTGTTTTTAAGGGGAGGTGGGCCAGTGCAAAATGAACAAATTGATCAAAACCCTTTTTTAAATTTTTTTGCAGATAATGGTCTCATAACATACCTAAAATGCATGTGTGTCTGTGTTTTTGTCTAAAGTGTCATATTTATGTGTCAATAAAGACAATACTTGAATAGTTTATCTTCAACGTCGTTTTTCTCATGTCAGCCATTTTTGCGGCAGTTGCATCTGTGGTGTTGCGATTTCTCTGGCTGTAATTTAGCTAGAGCAATAACTTTTTGTGCAGTTTGTGCAGAATATCACTTTCTGGGGGATTACGAAAGGATTTTGTTGCCATTGTATTACAGTCATAACCAGGTTATTTCAAACAAAATTTTTGCAGGGGTTACCCTAAAGTTTTACGGTTGTAACAAAGAAATGTCCCTAACTCCAAATGTAAATATAACAATCAAAATCTGCTTCGTAATCCCCTAGAGCATACCCAGAAAGATAAAATATAACAATAATTAGAAGTGTGACAATCATATCTGCTGAAATATATCCCCCTGTACTCCACTTTTGTCTGTATTTGACTGTTTTTGTCCCGTAAAACAAAAACCAGCAACCCAAAATACAAAAAGTGACTATTCTTTGTCATTGTTTATTCATTTCTTTCATAAAATAACACTCAAACAAAATAAAACATTCAAATAAAAAAAACATAGTGCATTGGCCCACCTCCCCTTAAATTGAACTCATCAATACAATCATAGCTGCAAAGTTTTCATTTTACCCAGCCTAGCATATGAAAGAAAGCTGAGAGAGAATGAATAACCTGCAAAACGCTAGGTTAACGTACCTCACTGGGCGCATTTTTTATCCTGGGCGACTGCAACAGAAAGGGGACAGCACCAAGGTCACACACTGTGTCAACAACACCTGTACAAAGCTCAACTTCAAACTGTTACAACAACACATAGTGGCGGAGCGACAATTACAACATCATGGGTGTCAACTGTAAACCACTAAGTGAAATCTAAATGAAAGCTAGTTTATTCCTTTTTCATATACAACAACAAATAGTAAAAGAAAAACATTAATAAAATTCTCACCTCCGATATTTAAATGCAAAGCTAGTCAATTGAAATATCCTATCATATCCAAATTATCCTAGTAGTCATTCTGCAGACAGAGAATATGAGAGAGACAGTGAGCCTGTCTGCCTGCACTCATTGTGCCTATAATGTGCGTGCCTGTGTTATCACTACCAAATATATCATTCAAACATTTAGGCTGGTATGTCCGACTGTCTTATGGACAAAGCAATGAGCTGGAATACTTTAATCTACTGATGATTACAAGTTACAAATGAGGTATGAGGTATGTACAGAGGAAAAAAAGTTTGAGTGGGTAGGCTTAACTTAGCAGTAGCAGAACAAAATATGTGACAACAACAAAAAAGGAAAACACAAAAAAAATACCAAAAAAAGCAAAGCTTTGTGTATGCGTACCACCTGTAACCTGTTGAGTTACCTGTTCCAGGAGGGCCCGCCCAACCTGTTCCTTTCCAGGTGTGTGCAACTGTAAATGCGTGATGACCAAAACAGCACACTTCTAACAACAAAAGTGTATCCACAACCCACATAACGCAACAAAGGAACTGCAGTGGAACCTCCCTTTTCAGGACAACACTAACCCAGGATAGCAATCAGGTAGAAAAAAAACACTGAGCTTACCTGTTGTCAGGACAGGTCAAATGCCTGGGATGTTGCAAACATTTTTTTTTCTCGGTATATTTGCCAAAATGACCACAAGAGTTTCTGGAATTTTGTTTTAAATTACTGTAGTTATTGGCGTCATTTTCCACGAATGGTGAAAAAAAGTCTGGCAAACCAACAGACAGAATACTGAGGCTCCCAGGGAGCGCAACCCAATAGTGTCACTCAAACCCCCAAAACTAGTCTACATGAAGCAGGGGCTCAGATCCATGAGAGGTGGCATAGGACAAATGTCTTGGACAATGCAAAAGTGATAGGACATTTGTCCTGAACAAAAATAAATCAATAGGACGTTTGAAACGTTAAAAAACGCGAATGGGGGCAACCGTCAACCAGCTTGGAGCATTCAGAGTTGCAGCCCTTGGAAGCTCTTCTTTATAAAAAGCACATAAAGTCTCCCCAAGTTTTGTCTGCTTGGAGAGACGCATTGCTTCGCAAAACATCGATAAAATAGCAAATCAAACTACTGTAAATTGGAGAAAGTACTGACAATGTCCGGATCAAATGACAATGACCACTTTGTGACAAAAACAATAGGACATATGTCCTCTTGCATGAAAAAATGTATAGGAAATTTGGAAAATATATCCGTGTATGTCCGATGTCCGATGTGGATGTGAGCCCCTGATGAAGAATGCCTCCCACACAGCGGTGAGATCGACAGATGTGAAACTCCTAGGGAGCGCAGCCAAATCCTGTCATTCAAACCCCAAACCAGTCTATGTGGAGAAAGCCTCGCACACAGCAGCGAGGGTGATGGGGTGGAAGCAAAGCGCTGGTCACCTGGGCCACTCTCCCATGACCAACACCACTAACTTACCTCATCGTGGGACTCTGTGCAGCGAGTTTCCCTGGAGGCACAGCATACTTGCACTTTTTGCAGGGAGCGCTGCTCTAGGCAACAAGGACTCACCCTTCCCATGCGCACCGCCTCCTTTGCCTCTTGAGAGTTCTCGTCCATCTCGTCGTCCGACCACTCCCACCCTCCGTCCTGCGTCTTGTGCAGTCGCCCGCTGGATCCCGGCACTCGCTTTACCTGGATATAATGTTGAGCACCCATCAACAACAGATACAATACCACCATTTACCTAGATACTTCTTCTTCTTCTGCGTTCATGGGCTGAAACTCCGACGTACATTAGTTGTTGTTTTTGCACTAATGTGTATGGCCGATTTTACCGTGCCATCCAGGCAGCCACATGCCGCTTTCGGGGGATGCATGCTGGGTATTTTTGTGATTTTATTCTATAACCCACCCAACTCACACATGGATTACAGGATCTTTTCTGTGCGCACTTGGTCTTGTGATTGCGTATACACATGAAGGGGAATAAGGCACTAGCAGGTCTGCACATAAGTTGACCTGGGAAATCAGAAAATCTCCACCCTTAACCCGCCAGGCGCAGCCATGATTCCAACCCACGACCTTCCGCTTGGGAGGCCAGCGTCTTATCCACTAGGCCACTGCGCCCGTCCTACCTGGATACATTACAATGTCCAGCACCCACCAACAACAGATACAGGCACACTTTCTTTCTTTCTTTATTTGGTGTTTAACGTCGTTTTCAACCACGAAGGTTATATCACGACGGGGGAAGGGGGAAGATGGGATAGAGCCACTTGTCAATTGTTTCTTGTTCACAAAAGCACTAATCAAAAATTTGCTCCAGGGGCTTGCAACGTAGTACAATATATTACCTTACTGGGAGAATGCAAGTTTCCAGTACAAAGGACTTAACATTTCTTACGTACTGCTTGACTAAAATCTTTACAAAAATTGATTATATTACATACAAGAAACACTTAAAAAGGGTAAAAGGAGAAACAGAATCCGTTAGTCGCCTCTTACGACATGCTGGGGAGCATCGGGCAAATTCTTTCTCGTCCCAACCAATATGGGACTCCCCCTAACCCGCGGGGGTATGCAGGCACACGATTTACCTGGATACAACATTCAGCACCCATCAAATCAGTTGCCACCTCAAAGGGTATGATTATCTTCTCTTGTTAGTCATGCAGTCAATGACATGCTTCATCACTACTGTTTGAGGCTTCTTGGGCACATCGTCTGCTAGTATATGTTTGCAAATAATGACCAACACGCAACTGACCTAGGTTGGTTACTGGTATGATTTTCAGCACATTAATGGAGCTCCTTTTCTCTCAGAAAATGCAATCGCCCTTACAAGAAACCCTCACTGTTGTGAGAAGTTTCACATGTTTACACAGAGCAAGTGCATCTCACCACCAAAACACTTTCAATTCAGGAGAGGACGGCCTACTGCGTGGCGAGGTCAAACTGAGAAAAAACGTTTCCAGAGGAACTCCCCTTGTAGACTTCCTCCCTTTTAAGACATGTATGTTAACCAACATAAATATGTGTAAACATGTTTGTTAACTAACATAAATATGTATAAACATGTTTGTTAACTAACATAAATATGTATAAACGTGTATGTTAACCAACATAAATATGTGTACAGTAAACGTGTATGTTAACCAACATAAATATGTGTAAACATGTTAACCCACATAAATATGTGTAAACATGTATGTTAACCAACATAAATATGTGTAAACATGTATGTTAACCAACATAAATATGTGTAAACATGTATGTTAACCAACATAAATATGTGTAAACATGTTAACCAACATAAATATGTGTAAACATGTATGTTAACCAACATAAATATGTATAACCATGTATGTTAACCATGTATGAAGCATAGTACAAGTAAGACCCGAAAGCTATGAGAATGAGATGCTGATCCCCTCTTTTCCACGGAGAACATGTTGCCAAGTGCATGAGAAGCAGTTTCTCTACCTTCTGAGCCTTCAAAGAGATGCCCTCAGCCAGCAGCGTCTTCTTCAGGTATTCATGATCCTGTCAACAAATTGAACAACATGTTAACGTCTCGTCACAAAGTTTCAGTGTTTTCTTCAGGTATTCATGATCCTGTCAACAAATTGAACAACATGTTAACGTCTCGTCACAAAGTTTCAGTGTTTTCTTCAGGTATTCATGATCCTGTCAACAAATTAAACAACATGTTAACGTCTCGTCACAAAGTTTCAGCGTCTTCTTCAGGTATTCACGATCCTGTCAAAAAATTGAACAACATGTTAACGTCTCGTCACAAAGTTTCAGTGTTTTCTTCAGGTATTCATGATCCTGTCAACAAATTGAACAACATGTTAACGTCTCGTCACAAAGTTTCAGTGTTTTCTTCAGGTATTCATGATCCTGTCAACAAATTGAACAACATGTTAACGTCTCGTCACAAAGTTTCAGTGTCTTCTTCAGGTATTCATGATCCTGTCAACAAATTGAACAACATGTTAACGTCTCGTCACAAAGTTTCAGTGTTTTCTTCAGGTATTCACGATCCTGTCAATAAAATGAACAACATGTTAACGTCTCCTCACAAAGTTTCAGTGTTTTGCTTCAAGTATTCAAGATCCTGTCAATAAAATTTTCCATTTTTTATGTAACATTTTAATGGACAATAAAGTGTTGTTATTGTTATTGTTAAATAAACAACATGCTAACGTCTCGTCACAAAGTTTCTTCAGGTATTCATGATCCTTTCAATAAAATGAACAACATGTTAACTTTTTGTATCAAAGTTTTCTTCGGGTATTCATGATCCTGTCAATAAAATGAACAACATGTTAACTTCTTGTCACAAAGTTTCAACATAAATGCATAAAACTTATCAGCTGCAATGTTACCCACTTCATAATAGTCATAATACTCTTTCATAGCCCACAAACCCAGTCATTTCCAAACATTATCTATTCCAGCTAAAACAAAGCAAAACTCTGAAGACATTATATTCACCAGTTATGGAACGTCTTTCTGTAACACTAACATAAACAGCATAAGCATACAGTGCAGGAAATCTTACTCTTAATCATGCTTACTTTTGCTTTCTTGAAGAACTCGTGTTTCAACAGCTGTTTGGCGGTCGGTCTGCACACGGAGTAAAACACAAGACATCAGTGGCAGTCACAGAAACTGCTCACAAGCCAAAGCTTTTCAAGGATGAGTCAATAATTATACGTTATTCAGTATTGGCGTTAACAGGTAATTACCGGTATTTTACCAGCTGAAATTTGGCTACCGGTTGATTTTTAGAACTAGCGGTTTTTTTCCGCTGATAAAACAACAAAATCAGTACTGAGTTGGACTCTTACTGGTTCCATGTTATTTATATTTGTGCTAGTTTGCTGGTGCGGTCTCGGGGGAAAACTGCCTGTCTCCATCTGTGTAAAATGTCATCTTTTGGTCAAAAATACAAATAACGTTTGTGTATCTAACGATTTTAAGTAAGAATTCCTTTTATTTTTGAACATTAAACTACTATAGGGAGGTAACTATCTAAAGTGATCAGCAACTTTCCACCAGTCAGCAAAACAACCCATCTTTTATGGCTTGGCAATTGTACCGAGTTCACTGTACAGTGGAACCTCCCCTTCAAGACCTCCCAATTTAATGTTCCGTCTCTTTCAAGACCTTGATTTTTCAGATTTTCTGTGATAACATATCTTTTTTGTTACATTTAGTCAAGTTATGACTAAATGTTTTAACATCGAGGGGGGAATCGAGACGAGGGTCGTGGTGTATGTGTGTGTGTATGTGTGTGTGTGTGTGTGTGTGTGTGTGTGTGCGTGTAGAGCGATTCAGACCAAACTACTGGACCGATCTTTATGAAATTTGACATGAAAGTTCCTGGGTATCAAATCCCCATACTTTTTTTCATTTTTTTGATAAATGTCTTTGATGACGTCATATCCGGCTTTTCGTGAAAGTTGAGGCGGCACTGTCACGCCCTCATTTTTCAACCAAATTGGTTGAAATTTTGGTCAAGTATTGTTCGACGAAGCCCGGACTTCGGTATTGCATTTCAGCGTGGTGGCTTAAAATTAATCAATGACTTTGGTCATTAAAAAATCTGAAAATTGTAAAAAAAATATTTCTTTTATAAAACGATCCAAATTTACGTTCATCTTATTCTCCATCATTTGCTGATTCCAAAAACATATAAATATGTTATATTTGGATTAAAAACAAGCTCTGAAAATTAAATATATAAAAATTATTATCAAAATTAAATTGTCGAAATCAATTTAAAAACACTTTCATCTTATTCCTTGTCGGTTCCTGATTCCAAAAACATATAGATATGAATATGTTTGGATTAAAAACACGCTCAGAAAGTTATACGAAGAGAGGTACAGAAAAGCGTGCTATCGTTCTCAGCGCAACTACTACCCCGCTCTTCTTGTCAATTTCACTGCCTTTGCCGTGAGCGGTGGACTGACGATGTTACGAGTATACGGTCTTGCTGCGTTGCATTGCGTTTAGTTTCATTCTGTGAGTTCGACAGCTACTTGACTAAATGTTGTATTTTCGCCTTACGCGACTTGTTGTGCTTAGTGTCATTTTTTTCAAATTCATGTAACCCTCGGGGTTTTTTGAAATAAATATTGCCTTGCCTTAGCCTTGTTCATTCTCTAAAGAGGGGTTACACTGTACTACAGGTAATCATACGTTGAAGACGGTGCTGTTACAAAGTCAAGACGGTGCTGTTACAAAGTCAAGACGGTGCTGTTACAAAGTCAAGACGGTGCTGTTACAAAGTCAAGATGGTGCTGTTACAAAGTCAAGACAGTGCTGACGGTGGTCTATGTTGCTACTATGTCTATATGTCTGTGTCTATGTCTGTATGCATGTGTGCCTATGACTGGTCTATGTTGCTCCTATGTCTATATGCCTGTGTCTGTCTATATGCATGTGTGTCTATGACTGGTCTATGTTGCTCCTATGTCTATATGTCTGTGTCTATGTGTGCATGTGTGTGTCTATGACTGGTCTATGTTGCTCCTATGTCTATATGTCTGTGTCTATGTGTGCATGTGTGTGTCTATGACTGGTCTATGTTGCTCCTATGTCTATATGCCTGTGTGTGTCTATGACTGGTCTATGTTGCTCCTATGTCTATATGCCTGTGTCTATGTCTGTATGCATGTGTCTGTCTATGACTGGTCTATGTTGCTCCTATGTCTATATGTCTGTGTCTGTATGCTTGTGTGTCTGTGACTGGTCTATGTTGCTCCTATGTCTATATGCCTGTGTCTATATGCATGTGTGTGTCTATGACTGGTCTGTGTTGCTCCTATGTCTATGTCTATGTCCGTATGCATGTGTGTGTTTATGACTGGTCTATGACCCCCCCCCCCCCCCCTCCAGCTTCATAAAATAATATTCAAGTCTATGTTGCTCCTATGTCTATATGTCTGTGTCTATGTATGCATGTGTGTGTCTATGACTGGTCTATGTTGCTCCTATGTCTATATGCCTGTGTCTATGTCTGTATGCATGTGTGTGTCTATGACTAGTCTATGTTGCTCCTATGTCTATATGCCTGTGTCTATGTCTGTATGCATGTGTGTGTCTATGACTGGTCTTTGTTGCTCCTATGTCTATATGTCTGTGTCTATGTCTGTATGCATGTGTGTGTTTATGACTGGTCTATGTTGCTCCTATGTCTATGTCTGCATGCATGTGTGTGTCTATGACTGGTCTATGTGAGCAAGGCTCACCTTTTCTCTGGGTCCTTCTTGAGACACTCGTTGATCATCTTGCGGCAGATCTTGCTGTAGCCCTTGTACTGGTCCTTGTCCTCGGCGCTGGTGTCCAGGGACGGCGGCTCGTTCTGCAGCGTCAGCATCAGCACCTGCACACACACCGCTCTCATCACCGTCTTGTTCAGTCATTAGAGTCGCAGCTTTTTGAGACATATTAATTTTTGAGACATATTAATTTTTGAATTGATGTTGTCTATACAGATGCAGAGGTGGAAGCTGGAGAGGAGCTTTCAAAGTACCCATGGCATTGCAAGGCAATTCACAGAAGTCAACCCAAATATTGTAGTATAAAAAGTAAAGGACACCGTTATATGACTTCCTGATTATTCAAAGCAAGTCCAAAAGAGGTCCAAGATAAGAGGCTTCACTGGTAACAAGTTGGGAATTATGGATGGGCATACTTTATGCAGCGTGCACATAACGGATGAGAGTTGATCATTGTGACCTTGGAACAGGTTTCTTGGTGCTTGCAGAACACTGGTTGTTGAATTTAGTTTCCGTTTTTCTGTGGAACTAAGCAAGACTTGTTTTGTCAGTGTTGTTTTGTTACATGTTTCGTAAACGTTTGTGTAAAAAAAACACCATTTTCTTCACGTTTTGTGCATTCTCTCAAAACTACTTTTTTGTCACTTCAAAAGGCTAAGGCTTTTTTTCTAATAAAGTTGCGTTGTTGAAACTTTGCATACATCTTGAGTGTGTTATTTTGCAGAAACTGATAGTGATTTGTTGAAAAAAAATTCTTGAGAAGTTATACCATTTTGGGGGGCATTTTTTCATGAAATTCAACATCACTCACTTTCATCCCTGATATTTTTTAAATGACTTGAGATATCAAAAAAATACTATCAGTTTCTCTGCATTGTGCTAAATTATAAACAACAAGCATCAAAACAAAATTTCGTGCAGTTATAAAAAAGCCTTAGGGTTTTAAAAAAGGG
>NC_090246.1:27547579-27567579 GCF_037325665.1 Littorina saxatilis
AAGATAAAATATAACAATAATTAGAAGTGTGACAATCATATCTGCTGAAATATTATTTTCCCCCTGTACTCCAGTTTTGTCGGTTTTTGACTGTTTTTGTGGCGTAAAACAAAAACCAGCAACCCAAAATACAAAAAGTGACTATCATTTATCATTGTTTATTCATTACTTTCATAAAATAACATTCAAACTAAATAAAACATTGAAATTAAAAAAAACCATAGTGCACTGGCCCACCTGCCCTTAAACTTTGATGCTTCATGCCTTTGTTCAAGCACAAGCATTTTGAATCTTCTCAGTCATATTCTGTTTTTAAGGATGCCTTAGACTTACATTTGCTTTCTTTTCAGGTTTGCTTACGCACCACCGCCACCTCCCCCATTTGTGGACGACTTGGGTTATAGACCGGCCCGTGGTGGGCCCAGATACGGTGGTGGTGGTGGTGGTGGTGGTGGTCGTGGAAAACCCATGCACGGCAGAAGGCGATAAGCCAGCAGCTGTATTTTTGGGGGGGTCATCTTATTTGGGTCGTTTATGTCATCACGTGCAACGTAACAGAAACAGCTCCAGGAGACTTCTGTGAGGTTAAAATGCAGTGGTTTTAACTTTTATGCCTTTAGAGTTCACTATTGTTCTAAGTAAGTTGTTGTTTAGCTTGAAGTGACTGTTGGGATTTGTAAAAATGTACTGTTGTTACTTACTTGGTTTTATCGTATGTTATGGTTTAGTGATTTTCCTGCTTCTCTGCTGTTTGTTCCATTATTGAAATGGACATACTTTTTTTTCAAAATGTGTGTGTGTGTATTTATAGATGATATTCTTTTTCTGAGTTTCTGCTTGCCTTTGTGTGTTTTTTTCTTTGTTCTTTTACGCGCGTCTTTTGTACTCATGCACAGCTCATCATCAGATTGTCTGCTTTCATTTCATATGCTGTTTTCTTTAAGTTATGTTAAAAAGTTACAAGAAAATTGGAAACTTGTTGTGGTGATTTTTCCTTTCTCAGTGATGATCGTTATATTTCTTGCTCGTGGTTCAGATGTTGTGTTTTAGCTGCATTTTTATTTTGACAAGTTGTACTGAAAAATATTGAAAAAAGGAGAAGATAAATGTGTGTCAGCTTGTGATGTGAACTTCAGTAAAGTTGTGTACTTATCAATCAAATTTTACAGTCTTGTGTTGGAAAAAGAATGAAAGAAAGAGAGAGAGAGAGTGTGTACATGTGTGTGTGATTTTCATCCCAGAGTTTAAAAAACAAGACTTGTGACATTGACTGCCTAGGTAAGTGCACTATCAGTATCACTCTTCAACATAACGAACAAAATATGACATTTCAATTTGTTACACACTCAAGGATTCTTGAGGAATGTCTTGTCTAGAAGTTTAGTGCAAGTTACCCATTTGGCATGTAGGTAAATGGTAATAGTCATTGCTTTTTTCTTTCGTTGATTTTTCCCAGTCACACACTGAGTAATGTATGAGCTAAAAGTTGTGACTCCTGTTTCCCTGACAAAATGACTTGAATCATGTGTTTCCCACAGTCGAACATCAGCAACAAAAGTCCTTACTTCAATGTTAGAACTCTCTTTGATTTATTCCTCAGCATTTGCAAAGTCAACTGTACATATCAACGTAACCGTGTTTAATTATTTTATGATTTCTTTTGAGAAGTTGAAAAGAATAGAAAGTACAATGTGTATCTGACATTGAACCTTGACTACCATATTAACAAAATCTTGTTGGTTATGCATGCAAGAGTACGCAGGAACCCAGTGTCTAAGTTCTGGTTAATTATTGGACATTTCAAACAGATTCCTAAAACGTTAAATAAATAGATGTTCAAGAAAGGGACACGATCTGACTGCACAAAAACTCTGGGATAGAAGATTGTTTGACTGGTATGTCTGTGAAGTCTACGCCTTGAAACTTGTGTCTCCAGTACACACGTCACCAGCATAGTGCTTCAGTCTTTGGCATCAACATTGGCAATTCAATCATTATGAAGCCCATGTCAATGAGATCCTGGCAAATCTGCTTTTCCTCCTCACTGGTCAAGTCGGTCAGCGGTAGGAGCACGTGACCAAGGTCCACTCCAAGGCAACGCATTATACCCTTCACAGCAGCAGGTCGGCCTCCTCCTGTTAAAATAAATATATGTGTATCTAAGGTTGTCACACACACGAGAAAGCAAACATTCAAAGCAGAGCCTGAAAGTGACCTATTCGTAAGCCTTATTATTTCCAAACCACCAAATGTAGTTCCTGAACACGAATGTATCTTGAAAAAGGCTAAATGCTGTTAAAGGCATAGTCCTTCCTGTGAAAACAGATCTGGTCAGACTTTTATTAGCTGTTGATTTTTGGTATGTGTCCAAGTGATGGGTTGGTCCAAATTCATTTAAAAGGCTGTCCAAATCTTGTGAGTCCAATCATTTACATGGGAAGGCCTATGCCTTTAACCTTTGGTATATTTTTCTTGCAGATCTTCTGTAGGACATTCATCCAAAATTAAATGTACATCTGTTGCTGTACAGTGAAGACAAACATATCCAGCGGAAGATTCAAATCTTCAACTGTCTAGTTAGATTCAACATGTTCCATCTAGCTAAGCAAAAAAGAACTCACCATATTTTCTACGCTGCAGTTCAACTTTTCGGGCCAACATCTGAAACCAGAACCATGCCGTATTTGCAGACAGGGTTATGTTAAATCACTGCAAAAGTGTCATGCAAAAAACCACCTTTCACACTAATACACACAAAGAAATTCTAATCAAGAAAAAGAATTGAACAGAAGTGAGAACAACACAACTTTTTCAGAAACGTACATTTGAAAAACATCAATACAGTCTTTTGCTATGAACCACAAAACGTCTTTCCTTGCTATTCAGCGTGTGAGCTTGTCAAGAGAAACTGACACTATAGATATATACCATCAGAGACAATGTTCGCAGGCATGGGAATTGTCCGCCAAACGAATTTTTTTTTGTTCCGCCGAAAAAGCAAAAGTGTCCGCCGAAAAAATAAAGGGGGGGTGCACACAAAAAAAGCACCAGTTACTTTTGCCTTTGCGCAAAAGCCCGCGAAAACTTTCCGTACTTTGTTCACGCACTGCTACCGCCCGCCTCAGTTTAGTAGATTCAGTAGGGGTGCCTTCAACCTCTTACATATTTTTTTAATTGGCATTACTAGATCAGAAAATGTATTATGATAACGGTTTGCTATGTTCACAGCTCAGTTTTTGTGCTAAACGACCGAGAGGGACCCCCGAGCCACCCAATGGCGTCAACAGAAAATAATTATCAAATCAGTAATATGGTTGTGACACATCTATTTCGGGGTTTTCGAGGGTGCTGATTCCAAAAATGATGTTTTTATCTCGATTAAATGTCATGATCAAAGCTAAGAGACGATATATTGCAAATAATAATATTTTTATCCATAAAAAGTGAAGAAAAATATTCAAAAACAAAAAACATTTTATTAAGAGCAATAGAGAGCAAAATTCAAACAATAATATTAATAAGGACAAATCAGCATAGCTGAAAGTGTTGTCAACAAAATATAGGACATAATAATTATTATGCAATAGGTTTATTAAAACATCAACTCTTTATTGAAACATATGATTATGTTATAAAATTTAGCTTATTACCTAGGTCATTACTGTAAAAGTATCAACACTATGCAATAGCATTGCATAGATGTACTTTGTGTCTAATTGAGAAAGATACAAGTAGTCATCTAGACAACTATATTAATCATTTCAATTAATCAGAAAGTGTTAAACATTTAGTCAAAATTGATAGTTCTGTCATCTTCTTCTTGTCGTTCGCCAATGTTAAACTTGGAGTCCAGCTCTGGTAATGAAGCTGGTGGTCTTATGAAGAGCCTCCACAGGTCCATGCAGCTTCTCATGAAGGGGCACCGGCCTGGTCCAGATCTCTCTCCTCAGGGGCTGGAGATTTCTGCAGTCCTGCAGGATGTGGGCTGCATCCTGCTCTGCGTCTCCACAGGGACACATGGGGGAGGGCACGGCTCGCAGTTTTTTGTGCAGGTGTTGTTGCATTCTGTTGTGCCCTGTTCTCAGGCGGAAAATGACTACCTGTTCAGGTCTTGACAGTTGGTGGTAGCTGTCATGCGTTGGAGGGGTTTTAAGCAGAGACTTTATGATGGTTTTCATCTCTGTGGCGCTCACTGGGTTTTCTTCTTGTTCGTCCTCCGCACCCAGTTTGGCCATTTTATCCGCTTGTTCGTTCCCCTCTATCCCGCAGTGTGAGGGGACCCACTGCAATACAGTCTTCAGACACTTGATGTTGTGAAGTGTCGTTGTAAGCTGAGGCAGTTTGTTGTTGTTGACTGCTTGCAGCACAGACAAGGCATCAGTCAGGAAGACAACTTGGGTGTCGGGGTTGACCTTGCTGCTGATGGTATTGGCTGCGTGGATAAGCGCTTCTACCTCTGCTCTGTAGTTGGTGCAGTGGAGGCCAGTTGGTATAGCCTCTGCTTGCCACTCTCCACTGGGGTGTTGGATGTAGACACCAGCTCCTCCTCTCTTGACGGCGTCTGTGGCGGACCCATCTGTAAAGACCCGCATCCATGCTTCTTGGGGGTATCTTTCGTCGAGCATGGCAAGTGTCAGGGCTTTCTTCTGCACATCGCTCTGTTCATCTTTTGTTGTGAGATGAGGAACTGTTGTCTGGATGGACACGTTTTCAAGGTTGTTTTTCCAGGGTGGTTCTTCAAGGGAGAAGTGTGATGGGTGAACCAGTTCAGGCATCTTTGCTTGGTGTTCTCTCTTCAGGGCCCGTGTCTCAGTCGCATAGCTTGATCTCTTTAGCCTGCCAGAAGAGAGCTGCTTCATCCTTGCATTCATTCGGTGGTCTGGAATGCACTGGTACTTGATGTCTTGTACCATCGCTTTGCATTCTCTTCTCTTGCTGAGTGGAGGTATGCCGGTCACCTGTTGCATCTTGTCTATTGGGGTTGTCTTCATAGCGCCTGTGATGATTCTCAGCGCTTGATTTTGGACTTTCTCTAGGGTTTGAAGGTGCGTCTTGGCTGCTGTCATCCAAGAGCTAGATCCGTACTCAAGGTGAGGTCGTACGGTCCCCTGGTACACTGTCTTGAGGATCTTTTCGTTTGCGCCCCATTGTGATCCTGCCAGTTTCCTCATGATGTTCAGTTTTCTTCTGGCTTTTGCTTCCGCATTCATGATGTGATGTTTCCATGTCATGCGTTTGTCATATGTGACTCCGAGGTAGGTTTGCTGGTCTTCAAACTTCAGTGGCGTGTCACCCAACGTCAGTCTTCCAGGTTGTACTTTGGCGGAGAGTGTGAAGAGAGTAGCTGTTGTCTTGTCTCTGTTGATGGTTACACACCAGTTGTCTGCCCAAGCTGCAACTTTCTCGAGGGCAAGTTGCATCCTGTAGGTCGCAGTTGTTGCATGCTCCTCAGTGCACCAGAGAACAAGGTCATCAGCATACAGTGCTGCATGGACTCTACTGGGCAACTCGGGCACAAGGTCGTTGATGAAGAGTATAAACAGGGTGGGCGAGAGGACTCCTCCCTGTGGCACTCCTTGGCGGAGCAGCACCTTCTGGCCACAGTGACCATCTACCAGCACTCTGGCTCTTCTGTTGTGCAGGTAAGATTTGGTCCACTGGTACATGTTGCCTCTGATACCGCTCCGCAGGAGTTTAACCAGGAGTCCGTCTTTCCAAACCTTGTCAAAAGCTTTCTGCAGATCAATGAAGATTGCCAGGGTGACCTTCTGGGCCTGGAAAGCATCCTCAATGACTTGGGCAAGGTGGGTTGTCTGGTCCTCTGTACTTCTGTACTGTCGAAAGCCGGCCTGCTCTGGGACGATGATGCTCTCCGACTCCAAGTACAGCTGCAGGCGCTGGTTGATAATGCGCTCTATGGTCTTGCATACGCAGCTTGTCAGGCTGATAGGGCGATAGCTCTGGGCTTTTGTCTTGTTCTTTCCCTTCTTCAGCACTGGGATCATCCAGGCTTCTTTCCAACACTGCGGTACCTGTCCTTGTCTCCAGCTGAGGTTGTAAATGTCCAGGAGCTTCTGAAGAGCTGAGTTGCCTAGGTGTTGCAGCATCTCATTAGTGATGTTGTCTGGACCTGGAGATTTTTTCTGCTTCAGTTTCTTGATGGCAGTCTTCAGTTCAGCCATGGTGATGTCATGCTGCATGGCTTCTTGGACAGTTCCTTCTCTTCTCTCCCTCTGTTCTCTTCTGACTTCCTGTTGTAGAGGTAGAGGAATGGTGGTGTCGCTTTCTTTCTTGTAAAGCTTTGCAAAGGTGTCTGCAGCTTCTTTTCCTGTGATGGTTTTATTTTCTTCTTCAAGAGTGATCTTCTGCGTCTTGTTGCCTTCATCATTCAGTGCTCTTGTAAGTTTCCAGAGCTTTGTGGTGTCTTTTTCCATGTTTAGCCCTGCTGTCTTTTCTCGCCAGCCTCTTCTTTTACACTCAAGCTTTGTTCTTATGTGCTTTGCTTTGCTTTCTTGGAGCTTAATGTTGTTTTCCAAACTGGGGATGTTCTCAGCTTCTTCTCTAGCTCTTGATAGTGCATCATGTGTCCTCTGTAGCTCGTCGGACCAGTATGGGATGTAGTCTCTCCTCACTCCGCGCGGTATACTGTCCTTTGCTGCCTGGGTGATGCTGGCGTTGAATTCTTTCACCACTGTGTTGATGTTCCTACCCTCCACTGCAATATCCCTGGTCAGTTCATTTGAACGTATACCAAAGATGCCCCATTTCGCCTTCTTGTAGTTCCATCTTGCATGGAGGGGCTGCCCGGGTGTTGAGTCTCCGCTGATGGTAAGGAGCACTGGGCGATGGTCACTTCCACCATTCCAAGCTGATGTTCTACTTTTCTGGTGATGTTCTTGTGGATATCGTCTGTGCAGAGAGCCAGGTCAGGTGTTGTTGTCGAGTGCCAGCGGCGCGAGTAGAATGTTGGTGGATCTGTTGGGTCGTTGACAAGTATCAGATGGTGGTCATCTTGCCAGGTTTCTATGTCTTCCCCTCGCTTGTCTAAGGTGTTGTATCCCCAGCTCTGGGACTGGCTGTTAAAGTCTCCAGTGATGAGGAAGCCGCTCTCTGGGACCTGGATAGAGTCAAGTGACAGCATCTTGTCGTTGGGGCAGTAGTAGTTGACGATGTTGAGGGTGGTGTCATTGGTGGTAATCTTGACTTCAATATACTCTGCTTCTTCCATAAACCTGTTGGTTTCTCTCGCGTTCATGTTGTTTCGGACAAGTGTCATCACTCCTCCCTTCTTTCTACCCTGGCGGTCGCTCCTAAAGACCTGGTACCCTCTGATCTTGAAGGGCTTCCCTTCTTGCAGGTGTGTCTCCTGTAAACAGCAGATGTTGATGCTGTTCTCGTGTAGGAAGTGTTCAAGTTCCTCTTTCTTGTTGGAAACCCCCTCTGCGTTCCAGTGCATGATGTTGATTGAGGGATTCACTTCGGGCTTGCTGTTTTTTCGGCCAGTTGCTTTACTTCTCTGTCCCCTGGCTCCACAGGACAAGATGAAAGGACCTCCAGTCGCTGGGGGTGGACTCCTTTGAGGCGCGGAGCCCGGCGCTGCACCTGCCTGGTGGATCCTCACAGGGCGAGCACCATATCGATGATCAGTTCTGTCTCCAAGTTTCATGATGGCAGATAATGCGTGGTACAGTGATTTGTTCGAGAAGCGCCATGCAGGCTCCATACCTCCGTCTTCAGCCCTCTAGGTTTTCTGTAGGGGTTGCCCCACCCTTAGCTCCTGGCCCGTATGTCCTACCCTGGGAGCACAAGGGGGATTGTTTCTCCGAGGATCCCACCCCGGTTGAAGCTTTTACTCGGGTTGCTCCCTCCCCAAGAATAGCTGCCTTACTGGGCTGACGAGTCCATTCTGCCCGGCTAGTTCCCCATAGCTGGAATGCCTTCGTCCGCCATTGCAGCCGTTGGGAGAAAAAGTAAATAATTAAATCTCCTCTTCCGCCTGCCTTGCCGTTGAGGCCCGGATATCCTGCCGGTGCAGGGATTTGACTTTGGAGTTTGCTTCTCCTAGACCAGTTGCCTGCCATGGCTACAATCTGAGTCTGGTCTACTCAGTAGGACATCCTCCTCCGCCTTCACAGCCGTTGGGAATTCTCTTCCTCATCCGCCTGTTCCACCGTTGGGATGCCCTGAAGGTGCTATTTGCCCATAGCTGGGAGATCTGTTCGTGGACACCAGGTCGCACGTCATGGGGGCAGATCCTCCTCCCCGATCCGCCTTGCTTAGCCTGGGGGCTCGCGCTACCCAGTTTCCAGGGCTGCCAGCGTGGAGGCGCAAGGTCGGTCTTGAGACAAGCAGTACTTATCTAGTCCGGAGGGATTACACCACAATGGATACCTCGCTTAGACTGCAGCTAATGTCATAACAGCCGTCACATACAACACAGACAAGCGCAGGCAGAGCAGCAAGCAGGTACAGGCTATATGCAACCAACCACCATGACACAGCCTACAACCCTAGACTAGGGTGGTCCAAGGGAGGGCATCCTATTGATACCCCACTACCCGCACACACCAAGCACACATTCATCCCCTGGAGTCTATATCCTTGAGGTGGATAGAGGCTCCTTAGTGCCCCATAGTTCTGTCATGAAAGCTGTTGAACTTATCTTGACTGATTTGAACGGTTAAATCACGTGCTCATTTCTAAAAAAAACCGTTATCAAAAATAAACTATTATAATACACCCACAATTAATGTTTGGCGTAATCTCAAAATAAAAAAAATATACAAGAATAGTTGGCAGCATCTCAAATGAGACGTATACAAGGAATAGTTTAAGCATAATCTCATAATAACATGAATACAGGGAACTCGTAACACATATACGGAGAATGTTTGGTGTCATCTCATTATAACAACTACTATGAATAGTTGGCATCATCTCATGCAAACACACTTACAACGAGTGTTTGGCATCATCTCATAATAACACACATACACGAAAAGTTTGGCATAATTTCATAACAACAAAACCCTAAAGGAATGTTTGGCATAATCTCGGGTAAACCAAATCTTCATCATATCTGCGTCTGTCAACATATCTGGTAGTGAACCATTGTACAAAGGAGACAGTTACAACTCTTCATCACTTTCAAACATTGCGTCAAAGTCAACTTCATCCACTTCCATGTCTTCTTCATCTTCCGTTTCCTTGTCTTTAGGATCAATAGCAGCTAACAGATCAATCAAAGACGCTGGCAAAATGGGTTTTGATGACCATATCGGTTCCAGTAAGTCTTTTGCGTTTCTCATCCATCCCTGGCCTTCATCATAGGGTTTTGGTTTCTCTACAATGGCTATGTGCGCTCTTTTGTACAGAGCAACACGGTGGTTCACACGTTTGTTGTGTGGCTGCAGAGCAGCACGACAAGGAGGCAGACGAGCGAGGTCGACTTTGGACTTCGCGGTGAGTTTTTCATCTTCACCCACCATTTTGCGGAGCATTTTCCCACGAACTGTATTCACTGACAGTTCCCGACTGTGTCCATACATGATTCGTCCACTTCATGGTGGATGCTCCATTCGTCACCAAGCCGTGCGAACGCTTCCTGAAACTTTGGGTTTTTCTGCAGTTTCTTCAACGGTCCTACCTTTCCCTTCCCTTTGAAGGCACTGGTGCAGTCTTCTCCACTCCACACGTAGTACCCAAGAAGTGCGGCACAGTAGTTTTTTCCAAGAGACTCAGCAAACTCAGTGACGTTGATCAGCCGCCTGTGTTTTCCAGACCCAGTGTCTAGGTACACGTTCAATTTGATTTCATGAGCACGGTACAACAGGATGACAAATATGTCAGTATATCAGGCACGGTCCTGACGACAGCGTCCTTGTATCCAATTGCTGCGGCGTGGTGGAGATACAGCACAACCCTTGTGTCGGTCTCCTCTTGGTTGCTGTAGATCGTATGAATCTCATGTGCCTCGACCTTTCCGTTGGATGATGTCAATTTATGGGCCCTTCCTTCTACGATGATCAGAACTGCCATGTCTGTCTTTTCGAGTCTTGAAGCTGCACGTTGGTCACTCCATACTCGAAATAAAAGCTGGCACAACCGCTTTTTGTTGTCGTCATTTGCTAGGAACTGCTTGAAGTCGCCAGGCTTCCTGGTTGATGGTCCATCGACAATGATTTTTTCTGATTTTCCCCCGCCTTTCTCTCTCCTGTGCTTTGATGGACTGCGGATGGTAGCTGTCTGTCGAGAACAAGAAGTGTATCTTCGCCACCATCTGGTCAAGGATTTGCAAGCATATTTCACCAAAGGTCGGGGGCATGTTTGTGAGGATGTGAAGCAGAGCCATGCCATCCTGGATGAACAAGGCGTCTTTGGGCGCTAGATCTATTGGTGTGATGTCTTCCAGGAGGTAATGCAGTACGGCAGCTTTGTTGGTTTTGGCGAAGAACCCATCTGGTGTTCCAAGGCAGGGAGGCACAGGCATCAAACAGTATGACATGAGGACGTCGAAGTCGATCGGTTCCTTCAGATGCTGAGATTTGACGAGAAGTAGGAATGCGAGGTCACTTTGCACCTGGTACTGGAGAGTCTGCAAATAGCAAAAGTTTGATTTTGAACTATGTTATTGCATTATAGCCTTGTTTATAATATCTTAAACGGGTTTTAATGATAGCAAAGAGACGCAATTACATATTGGTCACACAATGGCATGCACAGAGATGTGACAAATCGTTGTAAGCAAGTTGTCAATCACAAGAAAAGCTCAACAAACAGTTCAGTTATAGTTAATTTAGCAGCATACTTATTACTATATTATAGTGTGTCTGTCGTTATATATATTATATGTATATGTGATAATATATAGAATTGTTACCTTTCCTTGTGACGACGTGAGTGTGACCTTCTTGCTGCCAGCTTCCATCGTCATCAGCCTTTGTCTCTTGATTGGTTCCCAGAACGTGTCTGGCTGTCCACTCTGCATGCGCTTCAAGAGGTCAGCTTTCGCAGCCCTCCCTGTATCCTCCGCATTGAGAACAGCGCGCTCTACGGCCGGAGACCTTTTATATGTGATTATGACATTTAATCGAGATAAAAACATCATTTTTGGAATCAGCACCCTCGAAAACCCCTAATTAGATGTGTCACTTAACTATATTACTGATTAGATAATTATTTTCTGTTGGCGCCAAAGGACCCCCACCCGGGGTAGCTTGGGGGCCCCTCACGGTCGTTTAGCACAAAAACTGAGCTGTGAACATAGCAAACCGTTATCATAATACATTTTCCGATCTAGTAATGCCAATTAAAAAAATATGTAAGAGGTTGAAGGCACCCCTACTGAATCTACTGCACTACCTCAGTTACTTGAACTTTTATGTTTGAAAGTAAACCAGATTGCACAGATTGTGTTACAAGTTACATTTTCCTGTTTGTCTCAACAGATCAATTTTTTAACAATTTTAAACCATATAATACATGTATATATTTTTTTCCTTCAAAAAAGCAAAAATTGGTACTAAAAACTCTGATTCTAAAAACAGAATTTAATGGCAAACTTGGAGCTCAGATGACATCAGATTGCACCATCTGGGTTCTTTGGAGACATTTTTTCCGGACCCCCCTAGTAAGGCTAGGCGCTTCGCGCCGTCGACTTGACGCTTCGCGTCTTCAGTTATATATTTTCAGCCTTTTTTACAATTTTCAATTTCCATGCCTTCCTCCTCCTCCTACGCCTGTGACCCCGTCTGGGGTATAGGCCGCCAATCAGCCCCCTCCATGCATCTCTGTTAATTCCCATGCCTTGTTCGACAATTAAGCATTGAAATGAACAAGCGACTTTCATGATCCTCATTGAAAGTCGCTTGTTAGCTTCAACGCTTGTCAGTTCTTCTCTGTGCCAGGATATTGGCCCCCCGGCATAAAGGTCTCACTCGGATCTTTTCTGAAAATGTCAAATCGGGAAGACTGAAACCAGACGGTCTGAAATCTGGACGTCCTCAGTGGGTATAAGTACTGACCCAATTGTCACGTTCTGACCTTCAACTGTTCAACTGTAGGGAATAGTTAGGCCAGAACTAACAGAACATGTATCAGCGGAGCCCCATCCGTACCAGTCATGATGACTTGCTAGCGTTCACAGACTACACTAAAGCAAACCACACTAAAACTTCACAATGATCAAGATGTTCAGTGTCGAGTACCGTACCTCGTCCGTGCCGATGATGACCTGGTAGCGGCCACCAGTGCAGTGTAAATGCAGCTCACGGGAGGAGATCTTGCCGCCACGCAGTGTGGGAATCTGGTCAGCAGCCAGCTCCAGGAAACGGGCCGTGTTCACTAAGGATGGGTTAAGCCAGAGATTCGATGAAATTGAAAGACAGTAGCACCGGACAATAACTGAGTAGAGTTACCATTGACGAACCAATCCTCTGGCGTCTCGCGCGCGTGTATGTGTGAGTGTTTTCAGTCTGTGTGTATATATGTGTCTATCGGCTGTCTAAGTGTCAGTGTCAGTTGAATATAGTGTTCAGACGCTTTGTGTGTGTGTGTGTGTGTGTGTGTGTGTGTGTGTGTGTGTGCGTGTGTGCATGTACGTGTGTGCATGTACGTGTGTGTATCTGTTTCTGTCCGTCTGTCTGTGTCTGTGTGTGTTGATAATCCGATACCACTGATTCTTCACCGCATTAGTCGCAACAATCAAACTGACGGATCAATAAACAGAAAGAGAAAAAAAACCGATTTATGTACAGTAGACGCCAGTCCTGAAGTTGATGTCGTAGTAGTAAAAAGGTGTTTTCGGTGCTGCTGCTCCCACCTTCTTCATGTACCGTACCAGTGTCTCTGCAAAAACAAATGCAGACAGGTGCAACTGTGACACGCTGATAAGCATTCAATTGTTTTGGTAATTGTACACACAAATATAAACACACACACACACACACACACATACGCGCACAAATACATGCACACTAACACACACACACTGACATACACACACACACATACACAAACACGCACACACACACACATACACACAAATACACACACACACTGACACACACACACACACACACACACACACACACACACACACACACACACACACACACACACACACATATCTATATCTTGAACTTCAAAGTAAGTTAGTAAGTTATCATGACGCATCTTCCCCCTTTAATTAACTTGTTATACTATGAGAGGTGGCATGCCATCACGAGTTCACTTAATGATTTGACGTTGATCTGGTATTCAGTGACTGACACTGTCAGTGCTTGGTGAATTTGTTTAAATCGATATCGGTACATGCAGTGGAAAGCCCCATTTAAAGGTGGTCGTCTACATTTTTGCTTTTTTTCAATAATCTTATGGTTAGATTTCGCTAAAAAGTTATGTCAGATGATGAATGAACCATGGGGAAAAAAGTTATAGAAAAAAAATATATGTAAAAAAAAGATTTTATTTTTGGGTAGCGTGACTCACGCTTCCAATATTTTGTTTTCTGTTTGCTGAGAACATGTGCTTTGCCTAAAAATACTGACCAATCAAATTCATGTCACTATGCTTATAGCCACGCCCAAACAAGTGCAGCAACAGTTTGACACTGGAGCTCTGTCCACGCTTTTTTTTAAACGCACGAAATGCACGGGATTTGAGAGGAGTTTTGCGCTTGGCATTTTCCAAATAAGGATATCCTACTATGAGTACTACGCTGGAATACTACAATGAATTTTCAAACGGCTACACTGGCTTCGTCTTTCCTGATCGAAAGGGGGTGTATTGTTGACATTTGTAAATAATAGAGTCTGCATTTTAATGGTCAAATGGCGATTTCGGTATAAAAAATGTAAACAAGGACCTTTAAGACCTCCAAAAAGCTGAACAAATCTGGCCTTAAAAAGGTAGTGGCCTTAAAATGGCGGTAAATGTACGGAGGTTATGATCAGAAAATCTCAAAACTGAAACGGTAAGGTCTGAAAAGGAAAGAAGTCTTCACAAAAAATAAAAAGGGGGGGGGGGTGTCTTAAAAGGGGTTCTTATGTATCCGATAAAAGATTTGGTGTGACTTTATATGGGAAATAAATGTAGGCTGCGTCAGTACAGTTCACATCCGATTATCAGATTTAGGTAAATAGATAAAGGTTGACTCCGGGTCGTCGTATTTTCCAAACGTACAGTGTTTATAGATTATGCCTCACGCATTTGATGACAGGTTTGAAGCAGGAAGTTAATACAATGAAGATTATTATCGCTGATCACAGACTCAGTGTCAGCTTTTTGATGTTGTAAAAGATATGCCTATAATCTCCATGCTTTTATCTGTAGCTAAAACAAATTTTTTCTGCATGTATATTTTGTTACCACATAATTATTACGCTACGGTTAGGACCACACTGAAGCTGAAGCCGAGAGACCTGAACTGAAATTTAACAAGGATAAAGATTTAAGGCTGGGCCTTTCTTACAGTCCGTCCTTAAGCACGCAAACACACAACTTGATCTTCTTCTTCTTCTTCGTTCATGGGCTTAGACTCCCACGTTCACTCATGTTTTTAGCACGAGTGGATTTTTACGTGTATGACCGTTTTGACCCCACCATTCAGGCAGCATGCGCCGATTTCGGGGGAACACAACTTAATCAAATGATAAAACGGTTAGCGCTAAAGAAAGCAAATTAGGAGAGAGAGAGGGAGAGGCAGAAAGACAGAGAGACATAAAGAATATGATATAGACAGAGACTGACAGAGAAATAGACAGAGATCCTAAGAGTGCTTATAATCATTATGCAACGTTTATTACGTTATTAATAGATTTGGTTTATTGAGACGAATTGTTCAGCCGTTACCGCCTTATGTTGTACTGTCATGCAGTAACACCACTACAGTCGTCTCCGCTTAGCTCGTCCCTCTCGGGACCGAAAAATTCGCGACGAGCTAACCGGCCGACGAGCTAAGCAGCGGACGAGGTAAACGGAGTCCAATTTCCCTGGGGGATATGCTGCGACGAGCTATCCGGCGAATTCGTCCAGACCAATATTAAAAGCACATAAACACTTGTAAACGGGTGTATCAGGTTCTGAGATAACTATCAATCTAGTAGATCATCCTCGAATAGCCCTTTGTTCACAACATGACATTTTACCGTGTCTACAAACCAGAAGTAATCCTTTCATCACCATGGAGTAGGAGCTATGATGTGCAATGGTCAAATGACGAATTTCTGTTCATAGACTCGGTAAGATGTTGATAAGAGTTTATATTCGTTTCGCATATTGGGTTTGTAACATGTGTTACTATGAAAATAACAGAGAGATAGGCAGAAGAGAGAGAGAGAGAGAGAGAGAGAGAGAGAGAGAGAGAGAGAGAGAGAGAGAGAGAGAGAGAGAGAGATGTAAACCATGAAACAGAAAGCACATTTCTTGGGATTTTTTTTATTAAATCCAAAAATAAGCAGTCCAATGTCTGAATGAGAAGAATTTTAAATGAAAAACCAAGTAAACACGGCGCCAGAAAAAAGTTAAACACACACAAACACACACGCAAAAAAAGCACTAACTCATTTGCGTGCTTACATACACACACACACAAAACACACACACACCATTTTCAAAAACATGCACATCAACAAAAAATCTGCGCAACAAAACCATAACAAACAAACAAAAAACTAAAACAAAAAAACAACAACAAAATGGAAGAAACTAAAAACAGGTGTCATTGTCCAAACATTATTCTAATTAGTCATACAAAGAAAGTTTTGTGTGTACATTGTACCTACTAATAAGTGGGAGAAAATTGAAACAAAGTAGCAAAATCAGATAAACAGCGCATGTTTTCTTCTTTGACATTCAATTCGAAAAGTCTGGCAGTTTATGGAACGTTCTTTTGTTACTGTCATCCTGTCAGAAGACGTCATCGCTGACGACACAATGTCGTTATGACGAGCTATCCGGCGTAAATGACGTCACACCATGCCTTGGGACTGGAAAGTTTGGTCGAGCAAAGCGGCGGACGAGCTAACCGGCGGACGAGCTAACCAGCTTAATTTTACAGATACAAAGAAGGACGTCAGCCCGGGGAAAAAACATGGCGACGAGCTAAACGGCGGACGAGCTAAGCGGGGTCGAGCTAAGTGGAGTCGAGTGTATAAGCTTCTAGCTTGTTGCTGTTACCTGTGTATTTTGTAAACATGTCATGATTGTAACCTTTGTTAAAATAAACTTATGTTTAAACCAAGAGTGCTTTCGTCCCTTTGTCATTCCTTCCTCCAATGTTTCTACTTTTTCCAAGAACTGTTGGGACTCTAGTCAATCGTCTGACTTTTTGCTTCAAGTTAATAGATTTTGGTGTTTGTGGGTGTGTTTTTGTAATTGAATCGAAATTTTGCTTTGTGCAAGAACAGAAAACACAACGCATGAAACATTGACGTGCATCGTGAACTTGAGTTCCTTACTTCACGGAGTGCTTGTACAGGTCTCGAACATCCAAGTACTTTAAGGCCAAAAAAAAAAAGGTCTGTTCACGGTAACATTGGCCAAAAAAAATAGGGTCGGTAGGTCGGGATTTTTATTTTTTTTCCAAAAAACCATATTTTTACGTTAATTTTTTTTTTTTTTTTTTTTTTTTTTCCCCAAATGCCAAAAAAAGTCTAGGGTCGCGCGAAAAAAATAGGGTCGGTCGGGTTACCGTAAACAGACTATTTTTTTGGGGGGGCCTAACTACATACGTGCCGACAAAATGTTGATCATTGCTTCAATACTTTGAAGCTGTTGCTTGAATAATAACCAGGTAAAATTAGTATTTCGGTGTTCAGTCAAATGTTAAAGTTTCTACCACAGACATACATACATACGCACGCACGCACGCACGCACGCACGCACGCACAGACAGACAAAAGTTAGCATCGCATAGGCTACACTTACGTGAGCCAAAAACAAACTTGCATGTTGCGTGAGAGGTTAGGTGTACTTGTGAGCATTATCATGAGAGAGAGAGAGAGAGTATGAAAAAAACCGATTTCTAATAAAGCTCAACAGAGAGCAAGATACAGTATAGACTAGTGAGGACACATTTATTTTATTTTTTTAGGTTAGGTGTACTTGTGAGCATAATCAAATAGTGTTATCAGCTGTGAAAATAAGTTCAACATGAAAGGTCAGGAACAAGGAAGTTTGACGTCGTGTTTCCCTTCTTCGTCAAAATGACGAACCAGTTTGTACTACTTTGCATGCAGAGTCTCAGTCACACACTCAGGTACACAACACTGCATACAGACACTCAAACACGAAGAAGAATCTGATTTCTAAACAGAACCCTTTTTAATTTGACACTTAGGCAAACAAACGCACGGAAAATACTGCACAGTTACACCAATGTGAGGAAACAAGTACTTCAAGTATTTCTCCAAACTGAACACAGAACTGTGACTACTTCCTGTGTGTTGTCGTGTCTGTCAATTATTGTTCTTTCTTTATTTGGTGTTTAACGTCGTTTTCAACCACGAAGGTTATATCGCGGCGGGTCAATTATTGTAGTCTACTATGCATTAATAACACCTTGAGTGTCAAGTAATTTCCTTCTTTTACTATGATATCATGATCATCACATGATTAAACTGAGGACCATAAAACTCTTTTTAAGGTCAGATAAAGCAGTTGGGGTTGATTTAATGATATAGGTAAGCATCTACAGATGCAAAAACCGATCAGTAAATCTCAGGTTTTGTGTTGCATCAGTCTAATTTTACACAAAATGCATGCTCAAAAAGCGACCAAATTCGTCTGCTACGCGAGACTTCAAATTCCCCGCGGCGGCAAGCCCTTGGCTGTGACGTCACAAGGGGGAGCCAGAAGCGAAAGTAGCAACGCTCGGTGTGCGTCTTTGCTGCAGCTGTGGATGCGCGCGTGCTCCCGACATCATGCCGAGAGAGTGTGCTGCTGCCGAATGTTCGGAGTTGCAAAAAAAAGACTCAGGCTTGAGTTTTTATTTGTTTCTATCCGACTGGGTAACAACTACAACGACGACAATAACACTGACAACAACTCGAAAACCAAGAACAACTACAATGTCAACAACAACAGCTTTACACTGATAAACTGTAGGTGGAACACGATTGATTTGACACGTTACAACCTTGATTTCATCTACGACGACGACAACAACAACATCAACTTAAATTCGAGAACATAATTATACGTCTTCAACAACATAGCCAACAACAAATCCGATAGAACTTCAACTACAATCACAACAGTGATCATGGGCTGCCTAATCTATTTGTTGAGTCTGGCAGACATTTTACTTCCACCCTTGAGAGAGAATGTTTTGTCCTCGTACACTTTGTGCCTCAAACCTGACTAAGAGGATACAATTCTACATTAATCCCCAAGTATCAACCCAAATAGGTGGGGCACTTCTGTCTCAACTCGGACGCCGCTGTAAGAACGATCTCCAGTAACAGACGCTGATAACGATACAGCTATCTGCTTGCTCCTAAGCCACTCCCCCAGCCTGTATGTCTAGACACACTGGCACCAATTAAACCTCCAACTGAGCTGTTAACCCGTGGTTTGTAAAAATGTAAAAATATTGTACAAATTACGTCGAACCTAAATCCGCGATTTGTGAAAAAAAATTAAAAAATCTCTATTCAGCCTATTGTCCCATCGCTGGGAAATTCGGATCGCTTCCTCCCAGTGGAAAGCTAGCAGCAACAGAGTCGCGCTACCCCAAAGTCAAGGGATCCATTAGATTTGTTTTTCTTTCTTTTTCCATTTCGTTATTTTCCTTCATCGCTGGCGAATTCGGATCGCTTCCTCCCAGTGAAAAGTTAGCAGCAACAGAGTCGCGCTTGTGGTCCAAGTTGTGGAAATGTCCAAGTTGTGGAATGTGTCCAAGTTGTGGTATGTGTCCAAGTTGTGGTATGTGTCCAATATGTGCAATGTTGTGGTATATGTCCAAGATGTGGAATGTGTTCAAGATGTGGTATGTGTCCAAGTTGTGGTATGTGTCCAAGTTGTGGTATGTGTCCAAGATGTGGTATGTGTCCAAGTTGTGGTATGTGTCCAAGATGTGGTAATGTGTCCAAGTTATGGTATGTGGTATGTGTCCAAGTTGTTATATGTGTCCAAGTTGTGGTATGTGTCCAAGTCGTGGTATGTGTCCAAGATGTGGCATGTGTTCAAGATGTGGTATGTGTCCAAGATGTGGTATGTGTCCAAGATGTGGAATGTGTCCAAGTTCTGGTATGTGTTTAAGTAGTGGTATGTGTCCAAGTTGTGGTATGTGTCCAAGATGTGGTATGTGTCCAAGTTGTGGTATGTGTCCAAGATGTGGTATGTGTCCAAGTTGTGGTATGTGTCCAATTTGTGGCATGTGTCCAAGATATGGTAATGTGTCCAAGTTATGGTATGTGTCCAAGTTGTGGTATGCGTATAAGATGTGGTCTGTGTCCGAGTTATGGTATGTGTCCAAGATGTGGTATGTGTCCAAGTTGTGGTATGTGACCAAGTTGTGGTATGTGTCAAAGACGTGGTAATATCGTCATGTGTCCAAGTTGTGGAATGTGATGAGACAATAAAGAAATGGAGAAAAAAAATATAATAGATTCACTGACTTTCGGGTAGCGCGACTCTGTTGTTTCTAGCTTTTCACTCGAAGGAAGCGACCCAAATTTCCCAGCGATGGGACAATAAAGAAAAGGAAGAAAAATCCCATAGATCTCCCTTGACTTTGGGGTATCGCGACTCTGTTGCTGCTAGCTTTCCACTGGGAGGAAGTGATCCGAATTTCCCAGCGACGGGACAATCTAGTAATGATATGGAGAAAGAAAACAAAATCAACGGAGTCGCGCTTCCCCAAAAGTCAAGGGATTTTGTTTTTGTGCCTTGACTTTTGGGATGACAAGAAGATATCGGGAGCATTAACGTGATTTGTAAAAAAAATGATTACAAATAACGGGGCGCGCAGACCTTTGATTTTAACTCCCAGGCTCAAA
>NC_090246.1:27570079-27572579 GCF_037325665.1 Littorina saxatilis
GGGGGACAGACAGACAGACAGACAGACAGAGATCAGGTCATGCAGACAGTGAGCCGACCAGACAAGACAGACATAAAGAGACAGGGGTTCAACGTTCACGGTTTTATTACGCTTTTGGTCCATAGAGTGTGTGTGTGTCCATAGTTAACATAATATACAACTAAGTGAAACACACAAATTAGTGAGAATGCACACAGACACGTCTATAACGGTGATCTAAACTTAGCAACAACAACAAAAGAAGAAGAGGGATAAACAGGTAGGCCTACGCAGAAAGCAAGCCAGACAGACAAAGACAGAGAGTGAACACGGTAAGGCAGAGACTTGAGACCTGTTCCTTTCTGGCCGTGTCAAAGTCCTTGGCATCAAAGGCAGCCTTGAGACGTGTGAAGATGCCCCCCAGAAACCCGTTGAGTACTGGAACATCCACTCCCAGCGCTAGCGCCGTCAGCATTTGCTGCAGACACAAATTGGATTCAATTCCTTACTGATTGCCTCAACGTAATCAAGTGATAATGAATGTGGGCATAACATCTGAACTGCTTCAAAGGGCTACTCTAATGTTTATGCCTCTACTTGTCAATGATAAGAAAATATACTATTGGATTCCTCACTGATTGCCTAGTCGTAATCAAATGACAATGAATGTGGGCATATAATCTCACCTGAACTGCTTCAAAGTGATACGGTAAGTTGTGGTCTTGATGGTGGCTGATGGTGGCAAACTCCTGTTGAATCTTCGACATTACCTTTTACGCTGTCTTTTTCATTATTTATGTAACAGTTAACTCCTGTTTCACGATTATATAATTTACACGAAGATTTCCTTCTTTCCTGTCACACTTTACCCAAAAGGCCTCCCAGGAGACCTGACAAAACTTCACAATAATCAAGGTCTGCAGTCTCTATTGACGCCACCATTTTTCTTGCATACTTTGTATTGTATGCAAGGGCGGATCCTGGGTCTTAAGGAAGGGGGGGGGGGGGGCCCACAGCACCTGAATTGAGGGCGCAAAGCGCCCGAACATGTTAGGGGGGTCCGGGTGCATTCCCCCCCGGAATTTGTTTTTTTCAAGGAAGCAAAATGCTGTAATCTAGGGCCACCTGAGCTCAGAAACTGTCATTTAATCATCTCTCTCTCTCTCTCTCTCTCTCTCTCTCTCTCTCTCTCTCTCTCTCTCTCTCTCTCTCTCTCTTTGTCTCCTTTTACATTTAGTCAAGTTTTGACTGAATGTTTTAGCATAGAGGGGGAAACGAGACGAGGGTCGTGGTGTATGTGTGTGTGTGTGTCTGTGTATGTGTCTGTCTGTCTGTGCGTGTGTGTGTGTAGAGCGATTCAGACCAAACTACTGGACCGATCTTTATGAAATTTGACATGAGAGTTCCTGGGAATGATATCCCCGGATATTTTTTTCTTTTTTCGATAAATACTTTTGATGACGTCATATCTGGCTTTTTGTAAACGTTGAGGCGGCACTGTCACACCCTCATTTTTCAATTAAATTGGTTGAAATTTTGGCAAAGCAATCTTTGACGAAGGCCGGGGTTTGGTATTGCATTTCCGCTTGGTGGCTTAAAAACTAATGAGTGAGTTTGGTCATTAAAAATAGGAAACTTGTAATTAAAATTATTTTTTATAAAACGATCCAAAATTACGTTTATCGTATTCTTTATCATTTTCTGATTCCAAAAACATGTAAATATGTTATATTCGGTTTAAAAACAAGCTCTGAAAATTAAAAATATAAAAATTATGATTAAAATTAAATTTCCGAAATCGATTTAAAAACAATTTCATCTTATTCCTTGTCCGTTCCTGATTCCAAAAACATATAGATATGATATGTTTGAATTAAAAACACGCTCACAAAGTTAAAACGAAGAGAGGTACAGAAAAGCGTGCTATATGCAGCACAGCGTAACCACTCTACTACCGCGCTGAACAGGCTCGTCAGTTTCACTCCGTTATGCACAAGCGGCGGACTACGGTCATTGTGAAAAAATGCAGTGCGTTCAGTTTCATTCTGTGAGTTCCACAGCTTGACTAAATGTAGTAATTTCGCCTTACGCGACCTGTTTTATATTTTTTTCCCCCCTAAAAAATCTTTTTTGCCCGGGCCCTCTTAGCCCCCCCCCCTCCCCCCGCCACCCCCCCCCCCCCCCCCTAAATCCGCCACTGGTATGGACAGTAAAGAATCTCATATCATGTCCGTACCTCATCCGTACCAATCATGATCTGGTAGCGCCCACCAACAGCATACGTGCAATCGGTCAATGCGGGCAGCTCACGGGAGGAGACTTTGGCGCCTCGCAGTGTGGGAATCTGACCAGTGGCTAGCTCCAAGAAACGGGCAGTGTTCACTGCAGCAAGACGAAAGGTAATTTCATAAACTGAAACCTTGTGCTAATAGAGACATTGCGGGGAAAAAGAGCAAATGGTCAGTACAAACATGACATCACTTTTATTGTTCTCGTCACAGACCGTCGATGTAACAACATT
>NC_090246.1:27575079-27647967 GCF_037325665.1 Littorina saxatilis
AATACAATAATTGAAGTCCTTCGAGGCATAAGGGGCCCATAAGGCGAAAAATTGCTTTAATTCCACCCTCAAAAAGTCCCAGCCTTCAAACCGTAACAAATAACAGTACGCACTATTAAGCAAAATTATAAACCAAGCCTTGATTATTAATTTTTATTATTACACTTGTATCAAACAAGTGACCTCCACCTTTTGATTGGCGTTTTTATTACATTTGAATCGGACTTAAGTTGCGGTGACCTTTGACTTTCAACAGAGGTCATATGTAACAGTGGTTTTTAAAAACATAATTTAGTTGGCTCATATATCTGAGACAAATGATCGGACAACAGCCCTTTACATTATCGTGTCACATATTTTTCTGAGGCACACTGAACAGTAATAGTGCAAAGGGTGGGGTTAATCAAGGGAGTGAACCCCCCCTAAAAACACTACCAACCTGTCGTTTTTTTTTGTTTTTTTAATGCCGTTTTGATCGCTCTTGCGTTTACAACCCATCTCATCAAATCGTAATTTATTTCCAGGCTACCAGCAATAAAATACCTCAACATGAGGAACAAATTTAAAATAAACTCTGGCAAAAGACGTGACATCACAAAGTTTGAGTATGCGCAACATTTTCGTTTACCAGTGCACTTCGTTACCTGCCCATTGCTGCTTTGGGTGATATTTTTTAAATGACTATTCCTATGCAGATGTTTGTGTAATTGGCCGTTTTCAAAACATACCCATTTTTCGATTTTTCGGTCCAAAATTCAAAACGGGCACTGTCTTCCGAGACTCATAGCTCCGAAACGAACCCACTACCCTATATTTTTTTTTATGCTGAATGCATAGCAGACAGATCGAACTTAAAAAATAACCAACTTTTGGGAGAAACCAAATTATATTTAACGGGTCCAGTGAACTACCTTAAATTAAAAAAAAAAATCCGCATTTTCTAAATTCAAGAAAATGATGATACAAATGTTTATAATGTTTCTGTGTCGGATTCGCTCATTAGACGACGAAATTTGGAAGCAGGAAGTAGCCACTACAATCACTGGTTAGTGTAGAATCCTATGTTCTAAGAGATAAGATAACTTTCAGAATCCCTTTCGTAAAGATTGAGAACAGTTGTTATGATATCTACTTCATTGTTGTAATTTGTGTTGTTTTTACATTTAGTCAAGTTTTGACTAAATGTTTTAACATAGAGGGGGAATCGAGACGAGGGTCGTGGTGTATGTGTGTGTGTGTGTGTGTGTGTGTGTGTGTGTGTGTGTGTGTGTGCGTGTGTGTGTGTGTGTCTGTGTGTGTGCGTGTGTGTAGAGCGATTCAGAGTAAACTACTGGACCGATCTTTATGAAATTTTTCATGAGAGTTCCTGGGTATGATATCCCCAGACGGGTTTTTCATTTTTTGGATAAATGTCTTTGATGACGTCATATCCGGCTTTTTGTAAAAGTTGAGGCGGCACTGTCACACCCTCATTTTTCAATAACATTGATTGAAATTTTGGCCAAGCAATCTTCGACGAAGGCCGGACTTTGGTATTGCATTTCAGCTTGGAGGCTTACAAATTGGTCATTAAAAATCTAAAAATTGCAATTAACATTATTTTTTCATAAAACCAAAATTACGTTTATCGTATTTTCTTCATTTTCTGATTCCAAAAACATATAAATATGTTATATTCGGATTAAAAACAAGCTCTGAAAATTAAAAATATAAAAATTATGATTACAATTAAATTTCCGAAATCGATTTAAAAACAATTTCATCTTATTCCTTGTCGGTTCCTGATTCCAAAAATATATAGATATGATATGTTTGGATTAAAAACACGTTCAGAAAGTTAAAAAGAATAGAGATATAGAAAAGCGTGCTATCCTCCTCAGCGCAACCGCTACCGCGCTTTTCTGGATTGTCAATTTCACTGCCTTTGCCACGAGCGGTGGACAGACGATGCTACGAGTGTACGGTCTTGCGGAAAAAAAATGCAATGCGTTCAGTTTCATTCTGTGAGTTCGACTGAGCTTGACTAAATGTTGTATTTTCGCCTTACGCGACTTGTTTCTTTTTTAACGTAGAGGGGGGAATCGAGACGAGGGTCGTGGTGTATGTGTGTGTGTGTGTGTTTGTGTGTGTGTGTGTGTGTATGTGTGTCTGTCTGTCTGTCTGTCTGTGTGTGTGTGTAGAGCGATTCAGACCAAACTACTGGACCGATCTTTATGAAATTTGACGTGAGAGTTCCTGGGAATGATATTCCCGGACGTTTTTTTCTTTTTTTCGATAAATATCTTTGATGACGTCATATCCGGCTTTTTGTAAAAGTTGAGGCGGCACTGTCACACCCTCATTTTTCAATCAAATTGATTGAAAGTTTGGCCCAGCAATCTTCGACGAAGGCCGGACTTCGGTATTGCATTGTTTTTAAAACGATCCAAATTTACGTTCATCTTATTCTTCATAATTTTCTGATTCCAAAAACATATAAATATGTTATATTTGGATTAAAAACAAGCTCTGAAAATTAAAAATACAAAAATTATTATTAAAATAAAATTTCCGAAATCGATTTAAAAACAATTTCATCTTATTCCTTGTGGGTTCCTGATTCCAAAAACATATAGATGTGATATGTTTGGATTAAAAACATGCTCAGAAAGTTAAAAAGAATAGAGATAAAGAAAAGCGTGCTATCCTTCTCAGCGCAACTACTACCCCGCTCTTCTTATCAATTTCACTGCCATTGCATCGAGCGGTGGACTGACGATGCTACGAGTATACGCTCTTGCTGTAAAAATGCAGTGAGTTCAGTTTCATTCTGTTAGTTCGACAGCTTTACTAAATGTTGTAATTTCGCCTTGCGCGACTTGTTATTTTTTTTTTAGCTCATGCGGCATTAGATTTGAGAAGGTTCAAGTCCAAGATAGATATGATTGCTGATGCACTGTGAGTGTGTCAACTCGGACAGATGGCAGAAACACGCAATGAAGAATAGGAACAAAACTTACTAATGTTGAAAGGAAGCCAAGTGAGAGAGAGAGAGAGAGGGAGAGTGAGACAGAGAGAGAGAGAGAGGGGAAGAGAGTTAGGGAGAGAGAGGGGGATGGAGGGAGGGAGGGAGGGAGAGAGAGATAAGGGGGAGGGAGGGAGGGAGGGAGAGAGAGAGAGAGATAAGGGGGAGGGAGGGAGGGAGAGAGAGAGGTAGACAGAGGGAGAGAATGAGAGTGGGAGAGACGGAGAGAGAGAGGTAGAGAGAGGTAGACAGAGGGAGAGAATGAGAGTGGGAGAGACGGAGAGAGAGAGGTAGAGAGAGGTAGACAGTGGGAGAGAATGAGAGTGGGAGAGACGGAGAGAGAGAGAGAGAGAGAGAGAGAGAGAGAGAGAGAGAGAGAGAGAGAGAGAGAGAGAGAGAGAGAGAGAGAGAGAGAGAGAGAGTGGGAGGGGGGACAAGGGAGTGTGGAGCGAGGGGGAGAAAGGGAGAAAGAGTGACAGAAACAGAAAAAGGTTTGACATCTCCTTCTTCTTTAAAAAAAAAAAGAGTGTTCCTGCTGAACAGCGCCGTTAGCGAGAGAAAATGCCTGGTTGAAGATAGATCCGTTTTTTATTCTCACCTTCATCCTTAGGCTTGTTGTAATTTGGTGACATGCAAGCTATCGCATTAGCCCCAATCTTCTCAGCGTGTTGGGCCTATATCCAACACACACACACACACACACACACACATACGCACACACACAAACGCACACGCGCACGCACGCACACACACACTCACACATACACACGCACACAAACGCACACGAGCACGCACGCACGTACGCACGCACGCACACACACACACACACACACACACACACACACACACACACACACACACAAGGCAATCAGCCACATATCTACCAACATAGACGCTATTATTGTTTATGTTCAGTACATGTATTACAATGCATGGATCAATACCCAAAAACACACACACACATGCATGCACAAACACACACACACACACACACACACACACACACACACACACACACACACACACACACACACAAGGCAATCAGCCACATATCTACCAACATAGACGCTATTATTGTTTTTGTTCAGTACATGTATTACTATGCATGGATATGGATCAATACCCAAACACACACACACACACACACACACACACACACACACACACACACACAAACACACAGACAGACAGACACACGCACGCACGTACACACACACACACAGACACATACACAAGTACGTACGCACACACACAGACACACACACTTTGTTGTTAGTAATGAGTTTACATCATGAGACATTCAACATGTGGCTAAGCCTCAACTAAAGAATTTTAAGATTTTGTTCTATTACCAAGGCCATCAACAACACCAAGTAAACTGGACATCATTACAATTTACACGTAACACAGGAATAATAAAATGCTGCCTTTCCTGGCGTCAATGAACGTGTTAAACGTGTAGTACTAAGTAAGAGCTTACATTACTTTTTCTTGTACAGTCGAACCTCCCCTGGCGACCACCTCTCGATAGCGACCACCTCTCCACAGCGACCATCCAAAAGGGATCCCTGCCAAGTTTGTTAAATATCATTCACCCTCCCATAGACCTGACTACAACGACCACTTTTTGTCGGTCCTTTTGGTGGTCGTTATAGGCAGGTTTGACTATATTTTAAATCTGACACGGGACCCCAATCCACACAAAACACCGTGAAATAAAGAAAACGTACCAGTTCCATGGATTCCTTCAGGTTCCCGGTGCCAATGTGGACCACCACTGTTTTGAGTCTAAAAAGCAAAATACAGAATACAGCCATCACGATCGAGACGGAAATATTCATGACCTGAAAAGAGAGAGAGAGAGAGAGAGAGAGAGAGAGAGAGAGAGAGAGAGAGAGAGAGAGAGAGAGAGAGAGAAATATTCATGACCTGAAAAGAGAGAGAGAGAGAGAGAGAGAGAGAGAGAGAGAGAGAGAGAGAGAGAGAGAGAGAGAGAGAGAGAGCAGGAGGGGGAGAGAAAGAGTAGGAGGGAGAGAGAGAGAACGAGAGAAAAAAAGAAAGAGTGTATGAGAGAGTGGGTGACACAATAATCATTGCAGAGAGAGACAGAGACAGAGAGACAGACACAGACAATAATCATTGCAGACAGACAGAGAGACGGTGACATCCAGCCAGACATAAGACAGATAAAGAGAAAACCTCTTCACCTTTGAGTGGTCTTGGTTGCCTTGACCCATTCCTCAGCGATCTTCTTCCTCTCCTCCACTGTCAATGACATGCCCTCCCCCATGGTGCCGAGAACTAAACACACGTGCCACCCGCTCATCATCGGTGTCAACAACATCACAATTTGGATTCCTCGTGGTCACTATCATCGTATAGTTGTGGGAAAAAGTCAACATTCATACACTATTTTTTTAAGAATTTGTATGAAACATGCTAATCGATAATTTTCGCCTTTTATATCCAGTGACATGTCTTCTCTCTTATCGTGCCAAGAGTTGGACCATAGATGTGATATCTATGGTTGGACATACTCGTGCTACCCGGTTATTAGCGAGATCTAGATCAGCACTTTTCAGGACGTGTACGGGAACGTGTACGGGTAACGTCATCAACTCTAGTTTTTACGTCCCGCGTTTGCCAAGATCTGCAGTCTTGGTGGAAGCAAAACAACGTATGCATTTGGAACATTGGAGAAAAAAGTGAGTCATGGGTGACGCAATATCTACACGTACACGTACAGGTCTTTGCTACACGTTCGACCATCTAGAACACTGTATTATCAATGGCAACAACAACAACAACAATAACGACGACGACAACAACAACAACGACGACGACGACTTGAAGTCATCGAGATCACTGTCATCGTCGTAAAGTTGTCCGAAAACGTCAGTATCATAAATGTAGGCACTTCTTCCCTCTCAATAATTTCTTAGAAACATGATCATGGCAAATTCTGGCGATTTTTCAACTGTTCTTTCCTATATTTACGAAAGAAAGAGAAAAGAATTCCTTCACAGATAGCCTATTGGGAGCATCAGACCCTTCTCGGGTGGACCGATATGACAGTGAAATCTAGTCCTGAAATGATTGTTTTACCACCCACACCAGACACGTGTGTCGACACTAATGTGTCTCACCAGTGGTCAGGTGGAAGAGATGGCGAGAGTTGTCAACCCATGGTATCCAACAACAAGTCGCGTACGGCGAAATTACTACATTTAGTCAAGCTGTGGAACTCACAGAATGAAACTGAACGCACTGCATTTTTTCACAATGACCGTAGTCCGCCGCTTCTGCAAAACGGAGTGAAACTGACGAGCCTGTTCAGCGCGGTAGTGGTTTCGCTGTGCTGCATATAGCACGCTTTTCGGTACCTCTCTTCGTTTTAACTTTGTGAGCGTGTTTTTAATCCAAACATATCATATCTATATGTTTTTGGAATCAGAAACCGACAAGAATTAAGATGAAATTGTTTTTAAATCGATTTCGGAAATTTAATTTTGATAATAATGTTGATATTTTTAATTTTCAGAGCTTGTTTTTAATCCAAATATAACATATTTATATGTTTTTTGAATCAGGAAATGATGTAGAATAAGATGAACGTAAATTTGGATCGTTTTATATAAAAAAAAATTATTACAATTTTCAGATTTTTAATGACGAAAGTCATTGATTAATTTTTAAGCCACCAAGCTGAAATGCAATACCGAAGTCCGGCCTTCGTCGAAGGTTGCTTTACAAAAATTTCAATCAATTTGATTGAAAAATGAGGGTGTGACAGTGCCGCCTCAACTTTTACAAAAAGCCGGATATGACGTCATCAAAGGTATTTATCGAAAAAAGAAAAAAAAGTCCGGGGATATCATTCCCAGGAACTCTCATGTCAAATTTCATAAAGTTTGGTCTGAATCGCTCTACACACACACACACGCACAGACAGACACACACACACACACACACACACACACACATACACCACGACCCTCGTCTCGATTCCCCCTCTAGACCGGCACGGTTAGCCTAGTGGTAAGGCGTCCGCCCCGTGAGCGGGAGGTCGTGGGTTCGAACCCCGGCCGGGTCATACCAAAGACTTTAAAATTGGCAATCTAGTTGCTGCTCCGCCTGGCGTCTGGCATTATGGGGTTAGTGCTAGGACTGGTTGGTCCGGTGTCAGAATAATGTGACTGGGTGAGACATGAAGCCTGTGCTGCGACTTCTGTCTTGTGTGTGGCGCACGTTATATGTCAAAGCAGCGCGGCCCTGATATGGCCCTTCGTGGTCGGCTGGGCGTTAAGCAAACAAACAAACAAACAAATTCCCCCTCTATGTTAAAACATTTAGTCAAAACTTGACTAAATGTAAAAAAGCACACCACTCTTTGAGTAGTAGTTTGTTGGCATGGGAGACTACCCTCATCTGACAATCCCACACTATATCATAATACAGTTCTCTTATGTCTTACGTCAACTAACTTACTAAAAACTCCGTCGATGTCGTGTGTGTCGAGGAAGCGAACGTAGGTCGGCATGTCACTGAGGTCGAGCTCCCTGAGGAAAAAGACAGGAACGCTCACTGGTTATATTTTAATACATGACCGAAGCAATGTCTTTGGGTAAAGAGCCACTTGTATATATATTTTCTTTTTTGAAGAGACAAACGGGGAAAACAACAACAACAACGCTCATTCCTAAGACTCTCCTGATTACTCAGAGGAGTCAACAAGCAAATGCTTTATACGACACCCCTTCGTCATGTCCCATTTCAGGTCTTAAAAGGAGCTGGTTGCGCTGTATATGATTCAAAAACAATTGCTGTTCTACCCTCATAAATAATGTGCAAGACAACGTTGATTTTTTTCCTACTAGCATTGCCCCAAACGTGACCCTCATTCGACCTGACATATCAATTCATTTAGTTATTCAATCCTAAGAATATCCCAGAAACAAACTTAGAAGTGTGCAAATATTCAAAGCTCTAGCTTTAAAAATATCCGACATAACCTCAACGTTAAGTTTTTTTCTCTACATCTACGGCCTTAATACTGCTCGAGACTCTCCCGATTACTCGGGGAAGTCGAAAAAACGCCATTGTGATGGTACGTGTTATTAAGGACCCTTGGCGTCTTAACCAAATATTGTTTATAGGCAGGTTTCACGGTATTGAGACATTCTATTGACTGCACAATGTGCTCTGATTTCTAACTTGCTGAACCAATTTTCTCAGTGTTTTTATATTTAGTCAAGTTTTGACTAAATATTTTAACGTAGAGGGGGGAATCGAGACGAGGGTCGTGGTGTATGTGTGTGTGTGTGTGTGTGTGTATGTGTGTGTGTGTGTGTGTGTGTGTGTGTGTGTGTGTGTCTGTGTGTGTGTGTGTAGAGCGATTCAGACCAAACTACTGGACCGATCTTTATGAAATTTTACATGAGAGTTCCTGGGATTGATATCCCCGAACGTTTTTTTCATTTTTTTGATAAATGTCGTTGATGACGTCATATCCGGCTTTTCGTGAAAGTTGAGGCGGCACTGTCACGCTCTCATTTTTCAACCAAATTGGTTGAAAGTTGGTCAAGTAATCTTCGACGAAGCCCGGACTTCGGTATTGCATTTCAGCTTGGTGGCTTAAAAATTAATTAATGACTTTAATCATTAAAAATCTGAAAATTGTAAAAAAAATTTATAAAACGATCCAAATTTACGTTCATCTTATTCTCCATCATTTGCTGATTCCAAAAACATATAAATATGTTATATTTGGATTAACAACAAGCTCTGAAAATTAAATATATAAAAATTATTATCACATTTTTTTTTTGCAAATCAATTTAAAAACACTTTCATCTTATTCCTTGTCGGTTCCTGATTCCAAAAACATATAGATATGATATGTTTGGATTAAAAACACGCTCAGAAAGTTAAAACGAAGAGAGGTACAGAAAAGCGTGCTATCCTTCTCAGCGCAACGAATACCCCGCTCTTCTTGTCAATTCCACTGGCACTGCCTTTGCATCGGGCGGTGGAGTGACGATGCTACGAGTATACGGTCTTGCTGCGTTGCGTTGCGTTCAGTTTCATTCTGTGAGTTCGACAGCTACTTGACTAAATGTTGTATTTTCGCCTTACGCGACTTGTTTTTTATATGCAATTCACAAATGTGTCATTTTGAATACAATTCTGAAGAAAAAAAATCGTTTGAGTTGTTTTGTTGGCATTTTATGCACATGTGTTTGGTAGCGATCGTGTGAATCCTGACAGACGCCATTTCCTTCTGCATGACAGAAGCCAACCATTGATGTGAAAATTGAAACGAAAAGGCACTCAATTCACACTGAATGGTCATATTTGATAGCAGAGCTGCAATATCTAACCATACAAACAAAAACAAAAGCACAAATATGAATTTTGCATTACATATTTTGCACACAAAAAATCGAAACGAGAACTGGAAGCTGTCTGTCCGAAAAACTAAGTCTTCACAGATAAACCAAGTAAGCTTATTTTACCACAAGAAATGATAACATGATTTTATTTTGACATTGAAAACACACCTTTATAGTCTGTACTTCATAGGAAAGCATTTACAATGACCGAAATTTCGCGAAATTCCTCGCTGTGTCCATTTCTTGGAATGTCCGACCGTCGTCTGTCCGGGGTTTCCAACGATCGCTACTTTCACTTTCGTTGTCATTTCCGGGCAATCCTATGCCGTATGTGACATATTACACACTTTTCACAGTTGAGGCCGAAGGCGGGATTTGTGATTATTTTTTTCAGGTGAGATTTTATTGTTTTTGTTGCCTTTTTGTCGAGTAATATGCCGTCTGTCAGCCAACGATCGCTACCACACGATCGCTACCTCTTCATGCTCGATCAGATTTTTAGCTTTTTCAATGATTATAGAAGTTTGATTAACGTTTCCTTTGCAGTTCTGGATCGGTAGGGTAAAGGTATCTAATTCCGACATAAGATCTTGGGGGTACCTAAATCCGACCGATTTTCCCAGTCACATTAATGACGAGGTGCGCACGTCATCACAACAGAAGGAATGCCATTCATACACGGGCCATTCATGAACCGGTGGATGACGCGACTTTACGGACCAATCGTTTTGTCGCGAGAGTTATTTGCGTCATCGGCACCGCGGCGAAAAATAAACAAGTCGCGTAAGGCGAAAATACAATATTTAGTCAAGTAGCTGTCGAACTCACAGAATGAAACTGAACGCAACGCCATTTTACTCGTAGTATCGTCAGGCCACCGCTCATGGCAAAGGCAGTGAAATTGACAAGAAGAGCGGGGTAGTAGTTGCGCTAAGAAGGATAGCACGCTTTTCTGTACCTCTCTTTGTTTTAACTTTCTGAGCGTGTTTTTAATCCAAACATATCATATCTATATGTTTTTGGAATCAGGAACCGACAAGGAATAAGATGAAAGTGTTTTTAAATTGATTTGGACAATTTAATTTTGATAATAATTTTTATATATTTAATTTTCAGAGCTTGTTTTTAATCCGAATATAACATATTTATATGTTTTTGGAATCAGCAAATGATGGAAAATAAGATAAACGTAAATTTGGAGCGTTTTATAAATTTTTATTTTTTTTTACAATTTTCCGATTTTTAATGACCAAAGTCATTAATTAATTTTTAAGCCACCAAGCTGAAATGCAATACCGAACCCCGGGCTTCGTCGAAGATTACTTGACCAAAATTTCAACCAATTTGGTTGAAAAATGAGGGCGTGACAGTGCCGCCTCAACTTTCACGAAAAGCCGGATATGACGTCATCAAAGACATTTATCAAAAAAATGAAAAAAACGTTCGGGGATTTCATACCCAGGAACTCTCATGTCAAATTTCATAAAGATCGGTCCCGTAGTTTAGTCTGAATCGCTCTACACACACACACAGACACACACACACACACACACACACACACACACACACACACACACACACATACACCACGACCCTCGTCTCGATTCCCCCCTCTACGTTAAAATATTTAGTCTTTCTTTCTTTCTTTCTTCGTTCATGGGCTTAGACTCCCACGTTCACTCATGTTTTTAGCACGAGTGGATTTTTACGTGTATGACCGTTTTTACCCCGCCATTTAGGCAGCATACGCCGATTTCGGGGGAAAAATATTTAGTCAAAACTTGACTAAATATAAAAATGTATAAAACGATCCAAATTTACGTTCATCTTATTCTTCATCATTTCCTGATTCAAAAAACATATAAATATGTTATATTTGGATTAAAAACAAGCTCTGAAAATTAAAACGAAGAGAGGTACAGAAAAGCGTGCTATCCTTCTCAGCGCAACTACTACCCCGCTCTTCTTGTCAATTTCACTGCCTTTACCACAAGCGGTGGACTGACGATGCTACGACTATACGGTCTTGCTAAAAAATTGCAGTGCGTTCAGTTTCATTCTGTGAGTTCGACAACTTGACTAAATGTTGTATTTTCGCCTTACGCGACTTGTTATCGTTTCTTTTGGAGACAGAAATCCAATACTAATGTGTTATGTGTCACAGTAAATGATCGCGCCGAAAGCTGCCAGAACACTGACCAATCTTGCGTGAAAGGCGTCAGAGAATAAAATAAATAGTGAAACATTTAGCACACCCCTTCCCAAGCCCAAACCCTGCAAACATCAAACACCCGGCTTAGAGTTTCTTCTTGTAGGATAAACACTAACAAGTCGCGTAAGGCGAAAATACAATATTTAGTCAAGTAGCTGCCATTTTTCAGCAAGACCGTATACTCGTAGCATCGTCAGTCCACCGCTCATGGCAAAGGCAGTGAAATTGACAAGAAGAGCGGGGTAGTCGTTGCGCTAAGAAGGATAGCACGCTTTTCTGTACCTCTCTTTGTTTTAACTTTCTGAGCGTGTTTTTAATCCAAACATATCATATCTATATGTTTTTGGAATCAGGAACCGACAAGGAATAAGATGAAAGTGTTTTTAAATTGATTTGGACAATTTAATTTTGATAATAATTTTTATATATTTAATTTTCAGAGCTTGTTTTTAATCCGAATATAACATATTTATATGTTTTTGGAATCAGCAAATGATGGAGAATAAGATGAACGTAAATTTGGATCGTTTTATAAATTTTTTTTTATTTTTTTACAATTTTCAGATTTTTAATGACCAAAGTCATTAATTAATTTTTAAGCCACCAAGCTGAAATGCAATACCGAAGTCCGGGCTTCGTCGAAGATTACTTGACCAAAATTTCAACCAATTTGGTTGAAAAATGAGGGTGTGACAGTGCCGCCTCAACTTTCACGAAAAGCCGGATATGACGTCATCAAAGACATTTATCAAAAAAATGAAAAAAACGTATGGGGATTTCATACCCAGGAACTCTCATGTCAAATTTCATAAAGATCGGTCCAGTAGTTTAGTCTGAATCGCTCTACACACACACACAGACACACACACACACACGCACACACGCACACACGCACATACACCACGACCCTCGTTTCGATTCCCCCTCGATGTTAAAATATTTAGTCAAAACTTGACTAAATATAAAAATGAGTTATGTGTCAACGTTGTAAATCATTTACACCCAAAGTTTCGAGAACACTGACCCATCTTGTGTGAAAGACGTCAGAGGAGCTGCGATCGTGCCTTTGACGCGGAAGTTTGGGTCAACCTGTATGAAAATGTGATCAAAACATTTATAGCCAAGTTTCCTCAGAAAAAAAAATCAAAACTTGACTAAATGTAAAAAGACACACATACACACAGGACAACCACATCGGTTCAAAAGACGTTGAAAACAGAAAAACAATTAACTTAATCGTATGTAAATGCGTGCATGTGCTCGTATAAACAGATGTGCGTGGGTTTATGCAGTTATTAACAAGTCGCGTAAGGCGAAAATACAATATTTAGTCAAGTAGCTGTCGAACTCACAGAATGAAACTGAACGCAATGCCATTTTTCAGCAAGACCGTATACTCGTAGCATCGTCAGTCCACCGCTCATGGCAAAGGCAGTGAAATTGACAAGAAGAGCGGGGTAGTAGTTGCGCTAAGAAGGATAGCACGCTTTTCTGTACCTCTCTTTGTTTTAACTTTCTGAGCGTGTTTTTAATCCAAACATATCATATCTATATGTTTTTGGAATCAGGAACCGACAAGGAATAAGATGAAAGTGTTTTTAAATTGATTTGGACAATTTAATTTTGATAATAATTTTTATATATTTAATTTTCAGAGCTTGTTTTTAATCCGAATATAACATATTTATATGTTTTTGGAATCAGCAAATGATGGAGAATAAGATAAACGTAAATTTGGATCGTTTTATAAATTTTTTATTTTTTTTACAATTTTCAGATTTTTAATGACCAAAGTCATCAATTAATTTTTAAGCCACCAAGCTGAAATGCAATACCAAAGTTCGGGCTTCGTCGAAGATTACTTGACCAAAATTTCAACCAATTTGGTTGAAAAATGAGGGCGTGACAGTGCCGCCTCAACTTTCACGAAAAGCCGGATATGACGTCATCAAAGACATTTATAAAAAAAATGAAAAAAACGTTCGGGGATTTCATACCCAGGAACTCTCATGTCAAATTTCATAAAGATCGGTCCAGTAGTTTAGTCTGAATCGCTCTACACACACACACAGACACACACACACACGCACACACGCACATACACCACGACCCTCGTTTCGATTCCCCCTCGATGTTAAAATATTTAGTCAAAACTTGACTAAATATAAAAATAGCCATGAGAGAGTCATGCAACAAACGTAGGGGAAGGACCCCTAATATGGATCACTTTTTACATTTAGTCCTTTAGTCAAGTTTTTACTAATTGTTTTAACGTAGAGGGGGGAATCGAGACGAGGGTCGTGGTGTATGTGTGTGTGTCTGTAGAGCGATTCAGAGAAAACTACTGGACCGATCTTCATGAAACTTGACATGTGAGATCCTGAGTATAGTATCTCCAGACGTTTTTTTCATTTTTTGAATAAATGTCTTTGATGACGTCATATCCGGCTTTTCTTGAAAGTTGAGGCGGCACTGTCACGCTCTCATTTTTCAACCAAATTGGTTGAAATTTTGGTCAAGTAATCTTCGACAAAGCCCGGACTTTGGTATTGCATTTCAGCTTGAAGGCTTAAAATTTAATTAATGAGTTTGCTCATTAAAGTTGTCATTAAAATCGATTTTTTGCAAACAGATTTAAAATTGATTGCATCGTATTCTTCATCACATTCTGAATCTAAAAATATATACATATATGTTATGTTTATTCTTAAAATGTGATCACAATTAACGAAAATAGATTAATTAGTCTTACGATTAAAATGTAAGAAATCGATTTAAAATGATTTCATCTTATTTTTTATCATTTCCTGATTCCAAAAACATATAGATATGATAGGTTGTATTCAAAACAAGCTCAGAAAGTTAACAAGAATACAGTAAAGCGCGCTTACCTGCTTAGCACAATACGCCATCGCGCTAATCTGGCGTGTCAATATCACTATGTTTTGCACGTGGAAGGTGAGCGATTTTCTTTACGCGGGGATTGACGAAGCTGTACTATCTTGGTTAAAAAATACAGTGCGTTCAGTTTCATTCCGTGTGTTCGACAGCTTGACTAAATGTAGTAATTTCGCCTTACGCGACTTGTTGTTTATTGCTGATAACTAGCTTGTTTTCTTGCGAAGAAGTTTCATTTTGTGGTTGGTAGTCCTTCTCTCTTAGTTTAACAGTTAGGCCTAATTAGAGTGAAATAGCTTTGATAGACCTTTAGCAAAAATTAAATACAGAAAAAAATCACAAATGGTCCATATTAGGAGCCTGGGCGCCCAATATAGACCAGTGAAGCGGCCTTCACGAATCACTTTAAAAAGCCCCCTATGCTTCAAAATAACATGATACAACTTAGTGTGCAAGGCAGACTAATTTAAATATGCTTTAGATTGAGCTGTTTCGGGTTGATGAGAGCATTATTTGAAGCACACCAGGAAACTAAAGAAGCTTATCGATATCAAAAACAGAGTGAAAATAAGTGAAATTATCAACTTCCACAAAAAGAAGACTATTTGTTATATTTTTTTGAAATCTCAAGGGCTAGTTATAGGTTATTTCCAGCAAGCTTCTTAATGAATTAATGAAAATAGCCTTTAGCTTTTATTTTCTTCGATTTGTTGAAGGTGGTCCATATTAGGGGACTCACACATACTTTGAGATTTTGCTATCCTTTTTTGTTTGCAGTAGAAACTTGGGGTCAACACTGCTAAAATGTAACAAATACGGTCTTAGCTGTCATATATAGCAATTTTTGTGCGATAAAAGCTTTGGCTGTAGACAGGAACGAGTCCGTTTTAGGCGGCAAATTTAGGGTGAACCCTGCCAAAAGTGAAAAAAAAGAGAAAAAGCCTAACGGTTTTAAGGTTTGTGTCATCTACAACTGTTTTGACATGTGCAAGTTATCCAAAGAGGGTGAATACAGCGAATGAAATTGTTTTGAGCGCTCTAGCGCCGTTAGTTTGTCAGAACAGAAGGTGGTCCATATTAGGAGCCGGTCCATATTAGGAGCCCTTCCCCTACTTTGAGGTTTTGCTATTATTTCTTGTTTGCAGTAGAAACTCGGGGTACACACTCTTAAAATGTAACAAATACTTTCTTAGCTGTCATTTATAGCCATTTTTGTATTATGAATATGAAAGCTTTGGCTGTGGTCATTTGAACCTTTTCGCCTTCCATAGTGGACAGAAACGAGTCCATTTTAGGCGGCAAATTTAGAGTGAGCGCTGCCAAAAGTGAAACAAAACGAAAAAGCCTAACGGTTTTGAGATTTGTGTTTCTGCAACTGTTTTGACATGTGCAACTTATCCAGAGAGGGTGAATAAAGCGAATGAAATTGTTTTGAGCGCTCTAGCGCCGTTAGTTTGTCAGAACAGGAGGTGGTCCATATTAGGAGCCGGTCCATATTAGGAGCCTTTCCCCTACATGCTATGTTTAACGTTTAACTTACCGGTTTTAAAGTCCTTATGAACCCACACCCACCCACCTTTTTATCTTCTAAGTATCCAACACTGCATCATTGACAGTCTCGGTCATTATTATTTTGAGCGCGCCGAGACTAGTTGGCAGTCGTGTCCTTGTAAGTAGGCTACATGCAGACAGACAGATCTAGATCTAGTGTCTCGCTTTCTTGCACAGTTTCACCTATGCTCTTTCTCTGTGTGTGTGTGTGTGTGTGTGTGTGTGTGTGTGTGTGTGTGTGTGTGTGTGTGTGTGTGTGTGTGTGTGTGTGTGTGTGTGTGACGGAGTGATTGAGTTTGTGTTACTGTTTGTCGATTTCTTACGTGAGCCTTGATGGCTTCGCCTCTTGTTTTCAACATAGTCAAAGCATAGATGTGTATCTATGATTTTCAACCATCCACTTTCTGCTGTTGTCGTATTCATTTTGTAGGAATTCCGGCACGCAAAACGTATTGCGTCATGTGTAATTACGTCATAAACATACATTGTGTCAAATGATATTATTTTGTTCGTGCGAGCTAAAAATAGAACATCACGAAGGCCATGAGGCGGTGAAAACGAGTAGGCTTGTTTGGTTAGTTTTTCCTTATTTGTGAACCCTCTCTAGATGACTTGCACATGTCAAAACAGTTGCAGAAACACAAACCACAAACCGTTAGGCCTTTAAAAACTTTTTTTTTTTTTTACACATTTGGCAGCGTTAACTCTAAATTTGACGCTTAAAACGGACTAGTTTTCGTCCACAGCCAAAGTTATCACACAAAAATTAATTGCTATTATGTGACAGGTAAGACTGTACTTGTTATATTTTAGCAGTGTTGACCTCGATAGCAAAATCGCAAAGTAGCCTATGTATATGTGTCCCCTGATATGGACCACCTTCAACAAATAGAAGAAAATAAAAGTTAAAGGCTGGGTTCATTCATTCATTTAACAAATAGTCTTCTTTTTGAGTAAGTTGATAATTTTGTTTTTATTTTCTCTCTGCTTTTGATAAGTTTCTTCAGTTTCCTGTTGTGCTTCAAATATTGTTTTTGTTGTGACAGGGGAGGCTACCGCTCCTTTCACAGCAGACTCTGAACCCGAGTTGTTGGCCTTTAAGTCAACACCGGTGGATTGTGGAATTCTGTTTGTGATGGGGTCTGGTGGTTTCCGATTGTCTGTATGTTCATGGAAACCTTCGGGTTTGCATAACAGTTTTTATAGGGCTAAGAAATTAGCCCTAACATTTTCAATCCCGTTTGATTGCACTTCGCCTCCCGAGGTGATCGTAGTGTTACGGCACTCGGTTACATTGTCAAACCGAAACAGATAAACCTAAAGCATATTTGAATTAGTCTGACTTGCACATTAAGTTGTATCATGCTACTGTATTTTGAAAGTTTAGGGGCCTTTTTTCAGTGATTTGAGAAGACCTCTTCACTGGTCCATATTAGGCGAATTGGCGCCTAATATGGACCAGTTGTGACTTTTTTCTTATTTAATTTTTGATGAATGGCTATCACAGCTAATTCGCTCTGATTAGGCCTCACAGTTGACAAAAGAGAGAAGGACTACCAAACACAAAATGAAACTTCTTCGCAAGAAAACAAGCTAGTTTTTAGCATGAAACAAAAAGGGGTTCATATTTGGCAACCTTCCCCTAAAAATGAATGCGCTGTAGCAGCCTGTGGATCCTGTAAAGATTACACGAACAAGGAGATCTGACAGTGAAACAGCAAAACTGGTCAACTTTATATCTATATATATATACGACTAGTGTCTGTGTGTCTGTGTGTCTGTGTGTGTGTGTGTGTATCTGTCTGTGCGCGATGCACGGCCAAAGTTCTCGATGGATCTGCTTCAAATTTGGTGGGCATATTCAGGTTGACCCGGTACAGGACACAACCTGGTCGATATTTCAACACGTGCTCTCAGCGCGCAGCGCTGAACCGATTTTGGTTCCACCTCAGCTCATTTTGGTTCCACCTCAGCTACCCGGGCCCCCATACCGACACACCATAGCCGCTACACCACATCACAACGCCAAAGTTCTCGGTGGATCTTTTTCAAATTTGGACACCGTATTCAGCTACACCCCGGACACAATATCATCGATGAGATATTTCAACACGTGCTCTCAGCGCGCAGCGCTGAACTCATTTTCGTTTTTGTGTTCATTTCACCATTATAAGTAACTCTTCCTTATCTTCTCCAGTGTTTGGCGTTTATCTCCCTTCCTTCGTGTGGCTTTCCCGTTCAGTTCTAAGTTACTATTACTATTTTTAGAATGTCACTGCGCTGTCCACTGCGCTGTCCACAACGCTTCCCTTGCACCCGTAAGTTGTTCTTACTGTCAAAGTGAAAAGGTCGAATCAATTTATAGCCACGCGAAAAATACACTCTCACCTATCTCTATATATTTATACATACAGATATGCATATATATATACGGCTTCTCTGTGTGTGTGGGTGTTTGTGTGTGTGTGTGGGCAAAAACCTGTGTATTGTAGAGTTCTGTTTGTGATGTGGTCTAGCGGCTTTTGTCTGTCTGTATGTTCTGGCATGTGAGAAGCCACAGCAGATAATATAGGGCCAAGAAATAAGCTCTAAAATTCTCAATCCCGTTTGACAGGACTTCGCCTTCAAAGGTGATTGTGGTGAACCGCCACGCTGTCTGTCTCTGTCTTGCGCCGTTCACCCCAAATTCCCGTTTCTGAGTAACTATTTTTAGAATGTCACTGCGCTGTCCAGAACGCTTCCCTTGCACCCGTAAGTTGTTCTTACTGTCAAAGTGAAAAGGTCGAATCAATTTATAGCCACGCGAAAAATACACTCTCACCTATCTCTATATATTTATAGATATAGATATACATATATATATATATACGGCTTCTCTGTGTGTGTGTTTGTGTGTGTGTGTGTGGGCAAAAACCTGTGGATTGTAGAGTTCTGTTTGTGATGGGGTCTAGCGGCTTTTGTCTGTCTGTATGTTCTGGCATTTGAGAAGCCACAACAGATAATATTGGGCTAAGAAATAAGCTCTAAAATTCTCAATCCCGTTTGACAGGACTTCGCCTGCAGAGGTGATTGTGATGAACCGCCACGCTGTCTGTCTCTGTCTCGCGATTCACCCCGGCGAAGCCGGGTATTCCTCTAGTATATATATATACGACTAGTGTCTGTCTGTCTGTCTGTTCGCGATGCACGGCCAAAGCTCTCGGTGGATCTTTTTCAAATTTGGACACCGTATTCAGCTACACCCCGGACACAACCTCATCGATGAGATATTTCAACACGTGCTCTCAGCGCGCGCTGAACCGATTTTTTTGTTTGTTTTTTGTTTTGTTTTTGTTGTCGGGATCCACTACCAGTAACTCTTCCTTATCTTCTCCAGTGTTTTCAGCCGCGATTATCTCCCTTCCTCCGTGTGGCGTCAATCCATATTCCCGTTACTACGTTACTATTTTTAGAAGGTCACTGCACGTTACTATTTTTAGAAGGTCTCCAGTGTTTTGCGCGTTTATCTCCTTTCCTTCGTGGGTCCCAGGCGCAGCCTGGTATTCGGCTCTACTTCTTCACGGCGAAGCCGGTACCCGGCGAAGCGGGTAATCATCTAGTATATATATATAATTTGATAAAATTATAATAATTTTTTACACGCCCCTGAGGAAGGCCTGGCAACAGGTCGAAAATTTGGGCTGCCACTTGAAATTCTTTGTTTGGTTTTTCTTTTCCTTGATTTTGTTATATGACTAAGTGCCAAAAGGTGCTCACAGAACAGAAGACGACTTTGTTTTACAATAAAAATGTTTCTAAAAACGTGTGTCTGCTGAAAATTGGTGTGTGTGTGGATGAATGTACGAAGAGATAGTGGACATAATTTCGTGTGTCTGACTTGAACGGTTTTGAAGTTATCTTTGTTTAAAGTCAAAAATAACGCCAAAACCGGCCATCTGAAAACGGACATTGTGATACCTCGTGTTTTGAATATGCCACAGAAAAATAACAAGAAGCACAAATGAATTGCATTTAGTTTGATTGAATGCCTGAAACATCGCTTTACAGACGAGACCAAACGTCAAATCTAAATCTCGAGAGAATTTTTTTTTTCGATAACCGAATTTTAAGGTGTCGCACGCAAGATGTGTCGTCATCACGGCATACATTTTTCAATCGCAGATATTTACTAAATTTCTTTTTCAAAAACTCTGGAATTGATGTCGACACGTCAAGCGATAACGGTGTATCAAACTGCTGTCTTTCAAGTAATCCAGCAAAGACGGCAGAACTTTTGAACAGCATTTTTGAAAACGATTTGAAAATTTCGTCATATCTTGCGTGCGACAAAATGTTCGGTAATTAACGGTTATTTTCTTTTAAAAACAAAATTTACATGTACAAAGATCTACTTCATCTACGGAACCACGTGACACATTCTGTGTTCAAAATTTGTGAAGAAATCACGAACCACGAATGCGCTATCAAGTGTTGAAATTATGTCGTCAACATCTTTTCAGATCTTGCGTGCGACACCATCTTGCGTTCAACATAAAATGTCACTACCTTATCGAGTTTAATGGGTAAAACTAACTATTTGTTGTCTTAGTTTAATCTTCTTAATTAAAAGCGTAATAAAACCGAACTTCCAAGATGAATTTTAATTGAGATTAGCGAAAGAGCGGGCACGCAAGTCGACCTTAAAGTAAAAGAATGATAACACGAGCGTTTGTCGTGTTGTCTTGCGTGCAACACATTGTCCAAAAAGGAAAATGTATATTTTTCTCAGACGTTTTTTAAGTTGAAACCTTGAAACTTCACACACATTTGGGGTTTAATCGCCCCCATGCATGGTAAAAGTCTTGTTGACCCTTGTCAGATTTCAAGGTCACGGCTGGGTCACATGTGGTTCAGAAAACGGATGAAACATATTTTTTCAGAGATTTTTGAAGCTAGAACCTTCAAACTTCAAACAACGCTTTTGCTTAATGATTGTTCAACATGGAGAATTCAAGGTTGATCCTTGAGAAATGTGAAGGTCATAGCAGGGTCTCGTGTGGGTAAAAAAAAAAAGGAAATTGTATTGAACTTCAATTTATATAAAACCAAAGTCTGGTTGATCTGTTTTAAGATTTAAGGTCAAATCTGTTATTTAAGGTCAAATCAAATAGAAATTTGTTGATGCTTAAATCTTTGAAACTTCCAACAGGTTTGAGGTTTGACAACTTCTGGACTTTGAAATCTGGTATGGTTGATCCTGGTAATATTAATTGGTCAAAACATCAAGATCAACAATTATAAAATAAGCACTTTCACCAATGTCAAGTGAGCAATAGCAGCAAACGTGAGTCTTATAAAGATTATCACTTTTTGTGTGACCTCAACTTGACCCCTCTGAATGCTCTCAATCATGGAAATTGACCACACTTTGATTATAACCAAACAACATCAAAACTTTGGAATGTGTGAAGTTTCAAAGGTGTTGCTTAAAGGGCGTTCGTGAAAATGACAATTGTATGTGTCTGACTTCAATGCGACCCCGCTGCGACCTTGACGTTTGATTTTATCAACCAGACTTTCATCATGTGTGAATGACTTCAAACACTATAAAACTAGTTGAAGAAATTGACAATTTTTCAAAGTTTAAGCCAGATGGCACTGCTGTGACCTTGAAATTTGACAAACATTAACCAGGCGGTCACCTTTTTTAGAAAATATCCTTAAAGGATCTTTAACCTTACTGTGACCTTGGAATTTGATGAGGTTTAATTTAACTTGCGTAGTGTGCCAAGTTTCAAGGCCCTAGCTTCAAAAACATATGAGAAAACCTCATTGAAAAATGTATATGTTTGACCTCAACGCGACCCTGCTGTGACCTTGACTTTTTCAACCAGACTTTAATCGTGTGTGAACATTATACACTAGAACTGTGTGTATTTTCAAAGCTCGTGCTATAAACGCGCTGAATAAATTGAAAATATTCCACATTTGGACCAGATGTGACCCCGCTGTGACCTTGAACTTTGACAAAGATTAACCAGCAGGTCACTTTTAATGAGGTTTTATAAAAATGCTGAAAGTATGTGAAGTATGTAAAGTCTAACTGATCTAGTATTAAAACATGTAAGACGTGACAACGACAATTTTCCAGTTTGCAAAGGAAATTTAACCTCGCTGTGACCTTGAAATTCAATGTTGTTTAATGTGATGTGCACCATACCTGGAGGTCATTATACTTTGGTTGTGTGCCAAGTTTCAAAGCCCTAGCTTTAAAAACGTGCGAGATAACCTTAATGCTATGACTCAGTGCCGTTTTGAATGATGTAACGAACAAAATTATCGTTATTTGTAAAATCATTTGGGTAAATTTATCTTTTCTTTTCGTAATTGGGTTCCAGCATCTGTTGTCTTAACAAAAATCACAATATCAGTCGTGTTTGTCAACTTTTATTTTTTAGCCCCTTTGTCCGCTTTTCGTGCGCACCTTTTAGCACTTAGTCATATATATATGTGTGTGAAAGGCGTAGGAGCTGCGATCGTGCCTTTGAAGCGGGAGTTTGGGTCAACCTGCTACACACACACACACACACACACACACACACACATGCACACACACACACACACACACACACACCCCAAAATATTACACACCAAAATATTACCCGATATCTGCAACCATATTCCGCTCTTTTGGTCGACAACATCATTACACTTGTTCTTCCAGTGAAAAAAAACACATAAATATCAGGTATTCACTCAAAAAACAGTATCAACATATGTCATGCAGCTGACTAGTCATAAAACCAATGAATCTGTGTCAAGCCATATTATATGGATTGGATAACCTTTTGCTACTCTTGGTCACCAAGTCAAAAGTGCAATGGGCCATTTGACCAACCCACAGCCAGAGTCAACTGAAATCGGAATTCGTCAGTGAGGGTACACCGTTTTAAAACACAGTTGTTTCTGTGAAAGGGATATCGTTTTGCAGAAAGCAGTCGGCGAAACATCGTTTTTGTGGTTTTTTTTCGTGTTTACAAATCATTGAGAACTTTAGCGACATTTTTAGCAGAATTGCCGACCTTTTTCCACAGTGTAGGGGAAAGGGGACTTCAAGGACTGCCTAAAAACTGATGACCATTTCGGTCTATTTGCCAAAGAAAATAAATCCTAGCATTAGCACCGATCCCTGCAGTCGTTACGGTAGTCTTTGCATGGGAAAACAATGCTCACTGGAGAACCGAGAATGACAAATGAATCCGATGCCCTTCTGCGGCAGTTTGTCCAGTTTTCAGTGTTGTGCGGGTACATTTCTGGCGAAAATTCAGTTGAGTTTGTGGACGCGACGTTAGAGTCTATCCGATTTTGTTTTTGTCTATGAACAGTTGCTGGACTTATGCTTGTTGTCATCATTGCTGCAATAGCAGGCGAATCCTGAAAACCCTGATCACTCATTGTGGCCATTGCTTCTTGGTGTCGATTTGCTTCAGTTTATGTTTGACTCTTCCCCCAATATCACCCCGGCGTAATAATGTACATACGGCTGTAAATCGAAATCCATTATGATGTCTTCCTTGCCAAGGCACCATCCTTACCAGGTAGACGAAATACGCCTGGTTGGCGCTATCTCCGAAGTTTGACGCTTGCCAAGACCGACGAGGGCCCACAGCGTTTCTGACGAATACACGGGGTGTAGGGCGATGGAAGACACTGAAGAAAGGTGTCTGTCTTGCGACGTGCGGACTGCCTTGAGGAGAGGCAAGTACATGGAATCCGAAACGCCGTAAAAGGTGGATAAGGAAGTACACAGCACAGAGTCCGTGGACATTCCTGGCGAGGTCAAGTGAGTGAGCTGCACAGCGCCCGGGGACCTTCCAGGTGGGGTTATTAAGGGAGAGTCCGGCGGGGAGTTTTTGAACAACTTGACTGGCAGGAAAGAAGACATTGGCTTGTCCATGGTCGGAGCATTGGCTGTGACCATTTGCAGCGTCTTCAGGCGTGTGTCCAACTCTTTGGCGTTGATTATGAGGTGTGAAAACACCGGGAGTTCGGAAACGCTGTAAGCGGAACCTTTCCGTGGAGTCATCGTGTGGCTCTCCTCCACATCGTGGAACGACTCTTGCCTAGCCAATGGGGCCCCGCACAAAAACAAGGACAATGCGTTGGCACACGTGGTCTTCAACGACTGCGTGGATGACCCGCTCTCGGTCCGCACCTGTGTCGAGCCGCCCGTGGTACTGTAGGAATGGGACATCCTCGATTCGCTCCACTTGTTGCTGCCGAACTTGTTCCTGCGGAGTCCATTGTAAATCTCCGAGGGTTTGCACAACAGGACCTTCTTGGACTCCTCGCGAAATTTGCTGCCCATGAATACGCAATATAGGTAAAAATTGATTGCAGAATTGGCGTACATCATTTGCCTGACCAGGGCCCACGTGTTGTCCGACAAGACTGAGCTTTGCAGGCTACCAGCGGAAGTACTCATCTCCATGACCAGGTAAGGGGACACCAGCAGGCAGTACGTCAGCGCTGTCATCAGTACGACTACCGTGGTGGTGTTGCTACCTACACGTTTATGTCGCCTCGTTTGCGTCTTGTGTTGGCTTTTCTTCCGACTCCGATGCACCGACCTCAATAACACCATACTACCACAGACGATGACTGTGAGCGGAAACACGTAGCAGCTGGTCAGGAAAATCCACGTTTCCACCACACCAAAGGTGTTTGATCTTATGCTTCTGATGCTACCAAAGTAACATTTGTCGTCTGTTAGCGAATGACCATAGAAAAGGAGAGTTGATAATTGAAGGAAAAAGGCGCAGGTTGAAGTGATGATGATCACCCACCAGGCAACTGTTCGATACGGCTCTGTCCTGGTCTTATGCGGCCAGGTCGTTCCGACCGCTCTTTGCGCGGTCATCCCCGCAAGCAGCAAAGAAGACGCGGTGAAAAAGTAGCGATGAGTGAACGCTGACATTATGCACAGCCAGCTGCCCTCAACACCCAGTTGAAGGTTGGTCAAAGATTCGATCCATCTGGGCAGTAAGGAAACGGTAAGATACAGCAGATCAGACAAACTCAAAGCCCTCGAGTACAAAGAAAAGGCCTGGAGGTAGCCGAGTCGAGGTATCACCAACAAAATCAAAACGTTGCCAAACACTCCAAAACAGATGCAGAAAGGACTCACAACTTTCGCCAAAAATGCAGTATCAGGATAATGCGTCTCTTTGCTGTCCGTGGCCGTGTCATTTGCCGACATGTTCATGCTTTTAAAGTGAAGAAAATACGACACCAGAGGCTCAAATGAACCATATTTTAGTGTGTCAAGTACCTTTCCTATTGTCGAAAGGGTGAAAAGTTCGAAGCACAAGCACAAGAGAACGCAAGACAGAGTCAAGAACATCCGAAGGAAAACTCTCACGAGATTACTGGTTTTGTGACTGGCTGCTTTCTATTTGGTAGCAGAATGAAAAGTTGGACCCACGCACTCAAAACAAGGCAATCCACTCTGAAGAGAACTACACAGAAGAGTCTTGCACGCTCAAGAAAGGCAAGCGTTTGCAGTAAAAGTGAAGAAATATCAGTCTGCTGGAATTGTCAGCGTCATCAAGAGTAAAACAGATTACGCGTCATAATAAAACGTCATAATTAATGACATACGATACCGATACATGCACAGCCTGGCGGTGACCTAAGAGTAGTCTTCCTCTGCAGAAATGACTACGTCACCGAGACAAACTTTTTTTGTCATTTTATCGGGAGTCATACGTGAACAGCTCAGATCATGGGTCCATGAAGTGTTGCAAAGATGGTCAAAAATAAAGTACAAGATATTGAACTCTGAGTGGTACTACACTGTTGCTTAGTCAGTAGGAAGCTACAAGGTGAAAATAGAAAAAGAAAAACTCGATTCTTGACTTTAAATGTGAGTTGTTCTTTGATACTGGTCACAAGTGGGGGTCAGCTCACACGGACACATTTTTCAATACAGTCTAGGGGAGATACTGGTCACAAAGCACCCAGTACATGCCAGAGAGATAGGAGAATCGGCACAATCAAAGAAAATACCAAAATCATTCAATAGATATGGAAGCCAACAGGTCCGTCGATGATGCCGTCGCCATGGGTCTTCATTTTGTCTTGCAGCACCTTGAGAACCCTCGCACCTACGCTAGAATGTTGTTCATTGATTATTCCTCCGCATTCAACACGATCATCCCTCACAAGCTCCTCCACAAACTGATTGGTCTCGATGTCCCTCTCTCTCTCTGCCACTGGCTTCTAGACTTCTTGCTTGACCGCCCTCAGGTCGTCCGACTCAACAACTCACTCTCTGCCTCACTCACTCTAAACACTGGTGCCCCGCAGGGTTGTGTTCTGTCCCCTCTACTCTTCACCCTTTTCACCAACGACTGCACCTCCGCTCACCCATCCACATACATAATCAAATTCTCAGACGACACCACCATTGAAGGCCTGATTTCTGACTCCAATGAGGACGCATACCGGGGGGAGGTACAAAGAGTGTTTGAGTGGTGCTCTGAAAATGATCTCGAGCTAAACGTTCTTAAAACAAAAGAAGTCGTTATCGACCCTCGACGAAAGAAAGACCCCATCTTGCCCCTTGAAATAAATGGGGAAGCTGTAGAACAGGTCTCTTCATTCAAATTTCTCGGCACACTGATCTCTGAAGACCTGAAATGGGACGGGAACACCACGTCCATCATTAAGAAGTGCCAGCAGCGGCTGCACTTCCTGAGACAGTTGCGCAAGTTCCGTATGTCACAGCAAATCATGGCGCAGTTATCGCGCAGTCGTTGAGAGCACCCTGTGTTTTTCTATCACGGTCTGGTATGGCAGCACCACTGAGAAAGAGAAACAGCTACTGGAGAGCATTGTGCGGACAGCCTCCAAAATCGCGGGCTGTGACTTCCCTTCCGTTGCCTCTATTTTTGAGTTGCGCTCAGGTCGAAAAGCAGGAAAGATTGTTCGCGACCCCTCCCACCCGGCAAACCACTTCTTCGAGCCTCTTCCATCTGGTAGGCGCTACGTAGAGCTTTGAAAGCCAGAACTAGTCGCTTTCGCTCTAGCTTCATCCCCCATGCTGTACTGACAACTCCTGTAGTGAAGACGTTGTAATATACTGTAGTTATAGGATTGGGGGGGGGGGGGGGGGGTTCTTTTGTTACTTAGTCTTTTCACTGCATTCCATTACTGTTCTCATAACTTGTGATAGTGGAAATATGTGCAATGTGGAATGGTCCTTATTTTTTAGGTGCTGGAGTAGTTCTGTGATGGTAGTAGTTTTGTGCAATGCGACTCTAGGTTCAGGTGCTTGAGTAGATCTGTGATAGTCTGTTAATACTGTTGTTTTAAACTGTCTAACTGGCTAGATTATGATTATATAATTTTATGTGATGATCTGACTAAATGATAATAATTACGTGTACTACTTACTTTTAAATGGATTATAAATTTTAGGTATTGTTCTAGTATTCACTAATGTTGTATTGATATTACTGGCACCCCTTTTAAACTGATATGGTTTTTACCTTTACAAGGCGACGATGTGAATTTGTGATGTAGATATGTGGCTGGTTATGTGTGAGTATGTAAATAATTGTGTGTGTGTGTGTGTGTGTGTGTGTGTGTGTGTGTGTGTGTGTGTGTGAGTGTGTGAGTTGTGTCTGTGTGTGCATGACAGTGTAATGTACGTATGTATGCATGCATGGTGATGTGTGTCTGCATATGTGTCTGGTTGGTTTTTATTTTATTTTTACCGTGCCGTGCCAAGATGAAATCCTTTTGCAAAATTGGTGAATAAATATCTTGTATCTTGTATCTTGTATCTTGTAATATTAAGATTTACTGTGAAAATGCTAGCAAAAATGGCGTCCAAAAACGGGAACGCACACTTGGTGCGTCTTTGAAGACTTACCTCCCGTTCTGTGTTGTTGATAATAGTCGCGTTTGTGCTATGAAATAGTATCTAATAAAACTGATGCAGTTCTTGAAATGTTGCAAATTATTGTTGTCTTTGTGAAATGCGAGAGTGTTCTGAGGCGTAATCTGCATACTGCTGATGTCCCACATAGGGTACCCCACTTCGATCAGCGTATCACTTCAAATGAGCTTCATAGTAGAAAAGCAGATACACTACCAAAACACTGCATAACAGATCTACAAGACTGAGCCAGAATCATTGAAATTTACTTCCTGTATAAAATATTGCAATCAAATTTGCTCACGCCGTCCCACATGCAACGCAGGTTACCTTCGCCTTCGATTCAAAGTAACTCCACGCTAACTGAATTACCATCGAAACGCAGATAACGAACTGATTCAGAGATTACACGCCACACATTTATGATATTTTACACACAAATTTCAACTGTGTTGTTTCGCATAAACAAACAAATGTGGCGCCGTCACGTCGCCAAACACCATTGTAGTTTCTTTGACGTCGCTTCGGAAGGAGACACGCTGGTTACCAAGAGATTGTTTCCGATACCTGTCGGATTAAAATCATCGTTTTTCACGAATGAAGGCTCTTTGGCAGATCTGGTGAGTTGGAAACTGTCTATGAATGTTTCATTTAATGTCAAATGCGTACATTCCTGTCGATATTGTTACCTTTGGGCTCATAAATGAAGTCAATGCTCGTGTTTTCCTAAAGTGACTTTTGTCAGCATAGAACTTACTGTGCTTTGATCATTGACCGAGAAGAATCTTCCGATGACACTAGTTCATTTCACTACGCGACTGCAAATCTGCAAGGAAACTTATGGCAGGGGAAATAAGCTTAAAGGTACAGTGCAGCTCACAGCCTTCGTTTTGCGTTTTTGTTGCAGCTGAGTGCATTTACAGTTCAAAAATCCTCCTATGGTAGTAAAACAAACCCAAAAGTACCCAACGACGACATCTGTGAAGCTCGACAGTTTCTTGTTCACGCGAGTGCATAAATTAACCTAGTTATTACGTGGTGTTTGGTCGGAGCACAGGCGGAAGGTATCGTCCACTGGACTACTACTATCACAGAAAGACTACAAGGTACGTCACTCACCTTCGAGTCTTCTGTGTTCTTGGAGTCGCTTCCTGGGGAAAAATATTGTTCAAGACGGTTTGCCTTTTCAAACAGTCTGTGTAAGGTCAAACAAATACAGTTGAATGATTGTTTAAACTGTATGTACCTTTAATTTTCAGCTTCCGTCCGCTGCAGGTTGTTTTTAACCATCATTTGGACGAATCTTCGTTTGCGAGCCGCCAGGTTCCACCTTGCGTCAAATCATGCAGTCCGCACCGAATATGCATACCAGCGCTCATTGGTCTAAAACATATGTAAATATTGTGCAGCAAGGGAAGCTACCCACGGGAGTTTTCACTTTCGGTATTAGTGAAGAACCGTTTGCCACTTCATTCAAAACGGAACCGATGCAGACGATTTCAGTCGACCAATGAAAATAATCATCGAATATCCTGTTATTAACCAATGAGCGGTGGTATGCATATTCGGTGCCGGATGCATGATTTGACGCAAGGTGGAACCTGGCGGCTCGCAAACGAAGATTCGTCCAAATGATGGTTAATAACAACCTGCAGCGGACGGAAGCTGAAAATTAAAGGTACATACAGTTCAAACAATCATTCAACTGTATTTATTTGACCTTACACAGACTGTAGGAAGAGGCAAACTGTCTTAAACAATATTTTTCCCCAGGAAGCGACTCCAAGAACACAGAAGACTCGAAGGTGAGTGACGTACCTTGTAGTCTTTCTGTGATAGTAGTAGTCCAGTGGACGATACCTTCCGCCTGTGGTCGGAGTTCGATTCAACTGAGTGATTCCGGCTTCCATTTTGTTTTACACAAACTCATGATGACGTCTGACATAGTTTGCTAGTGACGTGTCTTTTTGTGCATGATGTGGTGATGTACCTGATCTAAATTTAGATCCAAAAATAGGTCAAGACCAGCCGGGTCCGAGTACGAAATTTATTCGTAAAAAAATCGCAGTTCTTGACTCTTTGGGTGCAAGTCAATGAAACGTGGTAGTTCTTCTAACGGATAGCTGCCTGAGGTATGACTAAAAGCCCCAGGGGCTCCGTGCACCTGGATTTGACAAGTTCAGTACCTTTAACTGATGACGAATAAGCGGAGTAACTGTTTTTCAACGGATTGCTCTCACTGATCTAAATATTTAGATCTTGTCGTCTAGTAAGTAGTCTTCGGTTGTGTGAAAGTCACATCTATTTTGACTGTGTGCATCGATCCGTGTAGTGAAATGTTGATCTTTGATGATTTGGCAACATAACTTCGCTACATGTGCTTCGAGTGTATCTCCCCGTTAACCATTTGAAAACGTCTTTTAACAAGACCATGTTTCGACAGCCCAGACGGGGAGGATCCTCGATAGCTCACAGGGTATATAATGTTTTCCGCCGTTTTTTTAAAGAATCCTTTCAAATTTACTATTCCAAAAGTACCCTATGACATGACTCGAGTGGCAAAGAACATTCTCTGCGATTCCTGTCTCAGTCCGTGCAGCCGTTTCGGGTCCTATCGTCATCATACAAACATACACACAGACACACAAGAACCAGCTTTAAAAGTTAGATTATGTAAGAACCATGTAAACCAGTGGTTTTTTCTTATCTACACCAGATACTACAGTATTTCTGCTTTATGAAAAGCTATATTTCAAAAACAAAACTAGAGATTTGAATTTTGACCACTTTTCCCCCTTTCTGTCATAGGCTTTTTCTGCTCGAAAACACACATTCTTCTACTCATCACAGCATGCCCCATTATTGCGTTTAAAACACCAATTAAATTTGTTTTTGATTAAACTCACACGTTTAAAATACGAATTTAGAGACCTGTATCAATTAGGTATGTCATACTAAGTTTGACTTTTGCAAAACTAAGGAATTACACATTTAATTGAATCAGTCAGACAGACGGAGACATAGAGAGACAGACAGGGCAAAACAAAATCTGAGAAAGAAACCCCTTTAAAATTGTTACCATGTTTGAAATAAAACCTCGCAAGGTGAAGCCATAATTTATCACCTTTCAGTATGACGTCATGTGCGTGTTCCACACTTGAAATGACGTGCTTTTATCATCTTATCGGCTGCAGGGAGCTTGGAAGTATTTTTATTCCCCCCTCAGCTTCTTTACCTCTGTAAACTTGTAGAGCTAGTTATTTTTCGACAAACACCCAGCAACCAAACAAATAATGACCCAGCAACAGCCTGAATCCTCGATAGCGCAATGGGTTGAGAAGCTGTTCTGCGTCGGTACTACTTTTGCGACTGAAAAGTTCCGAACGCTCTAATGTACGAAGTATACATCTCTGGAGCAAACAATACAACCATACCGCATTTAAATTAACAACTACAGGCTTGAACACATGAATCTCCATATAAAATCCATGAGTTTGGTTGTTTTCTGAATCTAGGTCTGCTGTGCACAAACGTTCATCACAAGCAAATTCCCAAGGCAAGTAACTCTCATACTTTGTCTAGCGACAAGAGTAGTTCCCCTTTCAAATTTCTTTTCACTCAGAGTTTCTTCGACAACAGACTGCAATCCGACGTTCAGTTTTCAACAATATTTCATTTAATAAACAGATCACACGCAACCAAATGCACACATCTCATCAATTTAAACAACATAAAGCGGTTTCATACACTATTTTCCCCAGAAAACTGAACTTCATACAGTTTTTAACGTGGAACACGGGTGAAAAAGTTCGTCTGCTAGTCCCATTTGACGAAAGAACATTATCCTAAGCGATACCAAAACATATACAGAACACACAATATCTGCCTTTGCCGCCACAGCAGAATAACAGCATATCTGTGTACTTGATTTTAGTCCAAAATAGGAAAACTGACAAGAAGTGTTAACAGAATGGAATGATTTACACAGAACTATACAACCGCGCATTAATCGATCGCCTGCGCAGGTTGACTGGTTGAGTGAATAGGATTCGATCAAACTTTCGCAAAAAAACTCCTCTTTTCTTTGAATAACTGAAGAAAGGAGGAATAAAGAGGTTACACACCTCGTCTCAGTGATTATAAAAAAAATAATGGTCTCAGTTCGCGGTCATGAAAAAGCTCGCTAAAGCTCGCATTTTTCATGATCCGCTAACTTTGACCATTATTTTTAATAATCACTGAGACTCGGCATGTAACCTCTACCTATTCAACGATCCGAATTTGTTAAGTTTGAGCATATTTTTAACGTCAAACACAATGAAACTATATATGTTTGGAATCAGAAAATGATAAGGAATAGACAGAAGTTGATTGTAAGTGTCTTTTTCCAGAAATAAAGATAGTGGTTATTAAACGGTTTTCTTAATTTTTAAGCATAATTTTCAATAGAATACAACAAAACTATATAGTTTTAGATACAGGACGTAATAGGGAATACACCAATATGACATTTCTGTTTCAAATATTAGTTTTTACAAAATTGAAAAAATGACATATTTTGAACGGAAATTTCAAAAACAAAATTTAAGGTACCAAGCTGAAATGCAATCCCATAATCCGGCCTAGATCTAAGATTGTGTGCTAACAATTTCGATCAAATTGATGAAAAACTGTAACTGTGAAAGTGCTGCCTCAACTTTTTGGCAAACGGGAAAACATGACGTCATCAATCTGTCCTATCAATAAACGGAGAAACCCTCCATGAGAAAATCCCCTCAAAAATATCCATATCAAATTTCAAATTTCATAAATATCCACTTCGTAGTTTTTGAGATATGATCTGCAGTGTGAGAACAAAATAATAGTCTAAACAATCTCACGCCCATAACACGGACCTACATTCTACGTAGAATGTAGGTCCGTGCCCATAACGTTCACTGTGACACGAAACTCATTTCGGCGTGTTCTGCCGAAGTATAATGTTTTTCTTTCTTAAAACACACTGTAATAGTAGCCCTTCCCAATGTCTATGCTAAAAGTGACTGGTCTGTGTTGTCAATGATTTTGCTACAGTGTGAGAACAAAAAGTCTAAAAAATCTCACGCCTACAACGCTGTGACACGAAACTCATTTGGTCGTGTTCTGCCGATACTATTATGTTTTTCTTTCTTAAAACACACTATAATAGTAGCCCTTCCCAATTTCAATGCTAAAAATGACTGGTCTGTGTTGTCAATGATTTTCTGCAAGAACGCGATCTCTCTCTTTGTCGCAAAGACCGTGTGACACGAAAGTTCTGAGCGGAAGAAAAATCTGCTGAGTGCATTTACGTTTCAGAAGATAGTTGGTTAAAACAGTTTATCACTCACACACACACAGGAACACTATAACTTTATCCCCGAGTACGCTAGTACTTGGGCTCAACAGACTTTAATCGTATGTCTGTGTGTGTTTGTGTGTGTCTGTCTCGACTTAACAGCTTATTGCTGGGAAACTACTGGGCGCAGTTCGTTCAAAAGTTGATACACTAACTTGATAATAGGTCCGATTGATCGTATTAAAACTTCATAATGTTACCTGGGACCTAAATGCGAAATAAACCACAAAAACGACTTGGCGGTGGGACGAATTCAGACGGAGCAACAGCCAGCCATTGAGCTGATAGAACAGCCGAACGCGTCACACAGTGACGAGAAATAATAGCGTCGTAAAAAGCATGCGTATCGCATGCGAGACGATTTGCCAGGCTTTGCGCGTTGTGTGTTTGAATAATTTGATTTTTTGTGTACCCCATTTTCTACCAAGCGTTGGTTGCTCGGTCGCGACTGCGGTGGTTTAAAGGTCGCGATTTTGTGTTTTGATTCTTTTCATATTAATTTGTATTTTTTCTTATGGTTTCCTTTGTTTACATATGTTTCAGTCTTTTACTTTCACTTTACATTAAAGAATTTGGTAAAACTACCTGGGGCGTGATAAATGCAAGAATCCGCGAGCCAGGACAGTAAAAGAACTTCGTGGGCCACCAGTTCACCAGTTATGAAGAGGGTCGGCAGTATATTTTTCACTGTGATCAAATAAAAGAGAAAGCCCAGTCACCACGCACATCCTCGGCTCGCATGCAATGTAGTTATATAGCAAATGGAATGCCTGTAATTCACACAGAGCAATCACTTGGTCTTAAACGTGCACAAGACAAAAACTTTCATACTGGGGGAGCGAGCCAGTCTGAAGAGTGCTCGGGTCCAGCGCGAGCGTTTTTTATATTATTCAGGCCTCATTTTTGCTTTCCTTTGTCATGTATGAAAGTACTGGCCTTGGTTAGAGACTGTAGAGTACACAGTCTTTGTACTCTACAGTCTCTGATACCATCTAACATTTGCTGAGACGAATAAGGCAGTTTGAATGCTACGGAGTGGAGTTTTGGAAACCGGGTTGTTTTTGCTTTTTATAAGTAGTCTCGAAGAGTGTTATTTGGAGGAGGTTATAACGGCCCACAGAGGCCCGTTATCTTTTCGATAAGGCACCGAGAGAACGCTTTTTGGATGTAAATCATCAGCACCAAGCTACAGAGACGGTCATACAGACAGACCAAGGGCGGATCCAGGATCTTAAGGAAGGGGGGGGGGGGGGGGGGGGGTGGAGCGCCCACCCAAACTTTTTTCTCTCACAAACTTGCTAAGGGGGTCCCCCCCCCCCATTGTTTTTTTCAAGGAAGCAGAATGCTGCAATCTAGGGCCACCTGAGCTCAGAAACTGTCATTTAATCATCTCTCTCTCTCTCTCTCTCTCTCTCTCTCTCTCTCTCTCTCTCTCTCTCTCTCTCTCTCCGAGTCTTTTTTTTCCCTGAGGGGGGGGGGGGGGGGGCCGGGCCCCCTTAGCCTCTCCCCCTCCCCCTAAATCCGCCACTGCAGTGCAGACAGACAGACAAACAGACGCGTAAACAAATGCGTGTGCTTACAAACAACAGACACATTTGGCAAATATTTATATACACATATGTTTCTGACCGAAATACAGCTGTTTAACATGAGGTCTATAACACAAAAGAAATATCCACTCCTTTTTGTGCTCAGTGTAGTTGGGATGTTTTGCCTTCGAATTGTCAATTGACACTGCTACCGCTATGGTCCACGACAGAACAATTTAGAAAGTATATTCCTATGTCTTTCACATGGCAAAACTTTTTTCGAGGGAGTACCGATTGCTCTGTGTGTATTGTATGCAGTCTATTTTTCCGACCATTATACAATGCTCATTCTAGACTTCACACATTTGCTACCTGTAACCTTGACGTCACGTGTGACGTCATCGCTGTTGTTGCGATGTTCAAAAAACATCCTGCAAGCTCAATCTACATTCAGTAACTTCATAAACTGAACTGCTTTGTCCCGTTCACATGAAATTCACCAGAGTGTTTTGTGTTACACATGAAAAGCATGTTTTCTTCAGTGAAAAGTAAAACCGACAAAAACAGTTCACAACCGATTTTCTTGGTGAAAATGTAAGAAATATGACACACATTGCCCATCGTGGATACATTTGAACATCTAACTTTGAATTGAGGAGCAATTAGGAAGATAAAATGCAATTCAGATTTTTAAAAAATCAGCACTAGCTGAAAATGTAAGGGTGCGCAATCAAAGGCGTAATTTGTGTAACAAAAGCTACTAACAAATTAACTGTCTCTCACAATAATGTTTGTACATGTATCTTTTTAAATAACTTTTCAAATGAGTGTGGTTAATTATGTATTTATACATCCGTAGATGCCTTTCATTTGTTTCATGGATCCATAGAATACTATAGACTTTTTTGAGTGGTAAATATTGAAGGATGAAAGAAACTATATTGTGAGTGGACGGATGCATGTTACTCATTAAAAGCCCCACAATGATGTGCTTGGCAACAACAACAAAATAAAAATCGTAACTTCCACCGGCCATCTTGTCTTCTTCTCCATTTAGTCTGTTATTTGTAGTATAACTGATGGCCGAGTCAATTTCTTAACACACACGTTTTAAAAACCTCGACCAGTAAATTATCTGTTGTAAACAAAAACAAGTCGCGTAAGGCGAAAATACAACTTTTAGTCAAGCTCAGTCGAACTCACAGAATGAAACTGAACGCATTGCATTTTTTTGCGCAAGACCGTACACTCGAAGCATCGTCTGTCCACCGCTCGTGGCAAAGGCAGTGAAATTAACAATCCAGAAAAGCGCGGTAGCGGTTGCACTGAGGAGGTTAGCACACTTTTCTATATCTCTATTCTTTTTAACTTTCTGAACGTGTTTTTAATCCAAACATATCATATCTATATGTTTTTGGAATCAGGAACGGACAATGAATAAGATGAAATTGTTTTTAAATCGATTTCGGAAATTTAATTTTAATCATAATTTTTATATTTTTAATTTTCAGAGCTTGTTTTTAATCTGAATATAACATATTTATATGTTTTTGGAATCAGCAAACGATGAAGAATACGATTAACGTAATTTTGGATCGGTTTATAAAAAAATAATTTTAATTACAATTTTCAGATTTTTAATGACCAAAGTCATTAATTAAGTTTTGAGCCTCCAAGCTGAAATGCAATACCAAAGTCCGGCCTTCGTCGAAGATTGTTTGGCCAAAATTGCAATCAATTTTTATTGAAAAATTAGGGTGTGACAGTGCCGCCTCAGCTTTTACAAAATGCCGGATATGACGTCATCAGAGACATTTATCGAAAAAAGGAAACAAACGTCTGGGGATATCATATCCAGAAAACCTCATGTCAAATTTCATAAATATCGGTCCAGCAGTTTAGTCTGAATCGCTCTACACACACACACGCACAGACAGACAGACAGACAGACACACACACACACACACACACACACACACACACACACACACACACACACACACACACACACACACACACACACACACACACACACACACCACGACCCTCGTCTCGATTCCCCATCTATGTTAAAACATTTAGTCAAAACTTGACTAAATGTAAAAAAAGAAAGAAACAAGTCGCGAAAGGCGAAATTACTACATTTAGTCAAGCTGTGGAACTCACAGAATGAAACTGAACGTAGTCCGCCGCTAGTGCAAAAGACAATGAAAGTGACGAGCCTGTTTGGCGCGGTAGCGATTGCGCTGTGCTTCATAGCACGCTTTACTGTACCTCTCTTCGTTTTAACTTTCTGAGCGTGTTTATAATCCAAACATATCATATCTATATGTTTTTGGAATCAGGAACCGACAAGGAATAAGATGAAATAGTTTTTAAAACGATTTCGGAAATTTAATTTTGATCATAATTTTTATATTTTTAATTTTCAGAGCTTGTTTTTAATCCAAATATAACATATGTATATGTTTTTGGAATCAGAAAATGACGCAGAATAAGATGAAATTGTTTTTGGATCGTTTAATAAAAAAATAATTTTAATTACAAGTTTCCGATTTTTAATGACCAAACTCACTCATTAGTTTTTAAGCCACCAAGCTGAAATGCAATACCAAACCCCGGCCTTTGTCGAAGATTGCTTTGCCAAAATTTCAATCAATTTAATGGAAAAATGAGGGTGTGACAGTGCCGCCTCAACTTTTACAAAAAGTCGGATATGACGTCATCAAAGGTATTTATCGAAAAAAAGAAAAAAACGTCCGGGGATATCATACCCAGGAACTCTCATGTCAAATTTAATAAAGATCGGCGCAGTAGTTTAGTCTGAATCGCTCTACACACACACACACACACACACACACACAGACAGACACACATACACACACACACACACACACACACAGACAGACACACATACACACACACACACACACATACACCACGACCCTCGTCTCGATTCCCCCCTCTATGTTAAAACATTTAGTCAAAACTTGACTAAATGTAAAAAGAACTTTACACAGAAGTAATTTGATACCAACGTCATTGGAAATTTAAATTACCATTTATGTCTATAATATTTATATTATATTAACAGCACGTGTTTAGTCATTGCGTTGCTTTCGATGAACAATACGTTTATTGTTATTATAAATACGGGAAAGAGCTTTTGTTTAAAACAATTTATTTTGTGTTTGATTTTATTGTTTTATTGCCTTTTCTTTGTGTTGTTTTGAATAGGCCTGCACTTTTAAATTAAGCCTAATGTTTGTAATATGTCACAAAAAGAACGTTGTAAATAGGTTATTATTGCTTCTGTGAAATTTTTTTTTTTAAATAAAATAACTGTCTCTCACAATGTTTGTACATGTATCTTTTTACATTTAGTCAAGTTTTGACTAAATGTTTTAACGTAGAGGGGGGAATAGAGACGAGGGTCGTGGTGTATGTGCGTGCGTGTGTGTGTCTGTCTGTGTGTGTGTGTAGAGCGATTCAGACTAAACTACTGGACCGATCTTTATGAAATTTGACATGAGAGTTCCTGGGTATAAAATCCCCGAACGTTTTTTTCATTTTTTTGATAAATGTCTTTGATGACGTCATATCCGGCTTTTCGTGAAAGTTGAGGCGGCACTGTCACGCCCTCATTTTTCAACCAAATTGGTTGAAATTTTGGTCAAGTAATCTTCGACGAAGCCCGGACTTCGGTATTGCATTTCAGCTTGGTGGCTTAAAAATTAATTAATGACTTTGGTCATTAAAAATCTGAAAATTGTAAAAAAAAATAAAAATTTATAAAACGATCCACATTTACGTTCATCTTATTCTCCATCATTTTCTGATTCCAAAAACATATAAATATGTTATATTTGGATTAAGAAATAGTTGGCATATGCCCGCTGCGCCGCGCTGGTAAGAACTGACCACAATGTGCTGCTCTCCCGTTCTTATTATACCCCCGCTGATGCATCACACGTGCAAGCCCCCCGGCAACATAGACATTGCGGCTGGGCTCTTCTCCTTGACTTTCACAAGTCCTCCTCTCCCCTCTCTTTCTAATTACGGGCCTAAGTGTTGATATCCTGCTTTACTACCCTCTCTTCCCTACCTGCTAACACTGATCCCTTTAGGCCTACCTCAAGTATCTAACATCCTCCTCCTCCACCCGCGGCTAATCTGTCTCGTTTAAATAGAGTTTATCTGACGCTGTCCGCTCTATCTAAACTCACACATATTTGGATTAAAAACAAGCTCTGAAAATTAAATATATAAAAATTATTATCAAAATTAAATTGTCGAAATCAATTTAAAAACACTTTCAGCTTATTCCTTGTCGGTTCCTGATTCCAAAAACATATAGATATGATATGTTTGGATTAAAAACACGCTCAGAAAGTTAAAACAAAGAGAGGTACAGAAAAGCGTGCTATCCTTCTTAGCGCAACTACTACCCCGCTCTTCTTGTCAATTTCACTGCCTTTGCCATGAGCGGTGGACTGACGATGCTACGAGTATACGGTCTTGCTGAAAAATGGCATTGCGTTCAGTTTCATTCTGTGAGTTCGACAGCTACTTGACTAAATGTTATATTTTCGCCTTACGCGACTTGTTAAATATTGCACCTACGTGTCGACCAGGCATTTGTATATGTTATAACATACCCAGTCAGCACGGAGTATTGAGGCAATGTTGTCTCAACATTGGTTTATTGTTGGATATCAAGCTCACTCTCACAAACGGTGTTTCTTCCATCGCCACACCGCGATCGGCAATCTCTTGCTGCGCCGCGGGCGCAGTTGTCACCGAGTGTTGCTCGATCGAGACAGTAAACGTTGGCTCACAGCGAATTGCAGGCTCGCGCAAGATTGTGATGTCAGACGACTTTCGACGCATGCGCCAATCAAGGAAATCGCCAATCTCTCGTGCAGTCGGTCCCTTCTGCGGGATGGGTTACACCTTGGAGTAGCGTGTTCGGCGGATGGGTCGGGCTGCACGTGAGAGGGGTCCTGTATCGTGTGGCAGTTGTGTGTGTAGGGCCTATTGAGTAAAATATTCCTACGCCTAGATATGTGATTGTTAGCTTTTGCATTCAGTGTAGTCAGTCAGCTTTTGTACACCGGCGCAGCAGCAGCAAAGTTTTTTGCCAGCAAAGCTGACTTGGACATTTTTACTCAGTTCTTTTTACTTCAAAAATTTTATACGCAGCAGTGCAAAATGACTGACAGAGACAGTTCCAAATTCAAGTTTGACAAGTGGGTAAAACAGCTCCCTTCTACGGTGGCAGAAATTTTGGTGGAGGCCGGTTTTGACACGCACATCGCACTGGTAAATGCCACGAGGGCCAGTGTGACTGAACTCAAACTAAAGCCGGGCCACCATGTTGCTACTTTGGCTCTGATACGTGAACTTCAGGGCGACGATGGGCCACTGTCAAGAGAGCAGGCAGCGGCGACATCACCGGCGACGACAGCGGCTACGGCAGCAACGTCCCTCGACGAGTTATTGCAGAGGTCAACGACCGGCACGGGCGCCGCGACGCCGCTGGACGGAGGCCGTGTAGACTTGGATCCTACAGTTTTTCTGAACACACAGCGTGTGTGTGATGGGGTCGGGGGTGTCTGTAGCTTTCCCATTCCTGAATTAAATTGAACCTTGAAAATCGACTCTTTCTACATACACGAAATTATATAAATTTAAGAAGGCTATTAAAATTATACTGCTCATTGATCTGAATACGGTTCTTAAAAATTGAGTGAGACTTGCGTGTGTGCTTGATAGTATATTTGAAGGTGTGTTTTCTGGAATATTGTATGTGTATTTAAAATGCTACATGCTTGTGGTTATATGCGTGCATGTGTGAGGCCTCGTGAGTATGTTCGGGTTTGTGTGTTGATGTGTGTGTGTGTGTGTGTGTGTGTGTGTGTGTGTGTGTGTGAACGTCGCTAAAGTACTGACGCCTTCCCTGTCAATTATTTGTTATATTTTTCACCACGTGTTGTCCATAGTATGAATGAATTCTTGACACACACATTCAACTTTTCAAATGCCGGATGCAAATGCAACACATTTGAAATAGTTTTAATCTTAAAGAGTATGTGAATAGGTTTTAAAAGTTATATAAAATGCTGGGGGCAATATTGGTGCAATGTTGTGATAGTGTTGATAGTATTTGTTTTCATTGACATGCTCACAATTAATCCTGTGAAAAAAGTTCATTTTTGAAAGAACAAAATAGAATGAACTTTTTTCACAGGCTTAATTGTGAGCATGTCAATGAAAACAAATACTGTCAACGCTATCACCATATTGCCCCAATATTGTCTCAACATTGAAATCCAACATTGTTCCAACATTGAAATCCAACATTGATCCAACATTGAAATCCAACATTGTTCCAACATTGAAATCCAACATTGATCCATCATTGAAATCCAACATTGTTCCAACTTACATTGAAATCCAACATTGTTCCAACATTGAAATCCAACATTGATCCAACATTGAAATCCAACATTGATCCAACATTGAAATCCAACATTGCCTCAATATTGCAAAAATTTGCACTTCCAATGTTGATCCAATATTGACTTTCAATATTGAGCCACTGTGACCGGCAATGTTGCCTCAATATTGGGGCAATGTTGATGTGCTGACTGGGTACATATCAAGTCTATTCAATTGTATTCCTACACGTCATAATGAGAGCAAAAGACTTTCCGGGCAGAATTTTGACTTTCAAAATTAGGGGGTGTACTTCTATAATAAACTCTCACACTTTGTGTTTAAGAGTTATCTCCAAAAAGTTACTTGCTACAAGAAGCCCGATGATTATACACTTTCCTCTGACTGGTATTTAATCAGATTGTGTCTAATGAAATGTCCTCAGGGAGAATAAACATTATACAGAAAAGTAAAAACGGCATGACGTAACACAATTTTCGAAATGCAAGGCCTGATGACACTCTTATTTTCTACAGTCAAACAAGCTTTATACTTGCCGTGTTACACCTTCCAGTTACCTAATAATTCACTCTAATACACTCACTCTGATGCGTGTGGTTTAGCTGATATGGCTATTTTTTGCAACAATTAGTGCTTTTTTTCTACAGTATACTTTTCACAATATTTTGGCTACTTTGCCTCAAGATTGCGTATAGCTGCTGCCACTTTTGGGTTCCTAGAAAGGTTGGGTGACATTGTATAGGCATTTATATTTCAAATGATACCAAATTTGCTCGGGAGTACCGACTGTGCATTAAAATCAGGGTGAGAGCCCTGTTGGCCGACTAGTATACAATGCTCATTGTAGACTTTACACCTGCTTACTTTTAGCTTCGACGTCACGTGTGACGTCATCGTTGCAGGCACAATATTCAAACAATATTCCCCAAGCTCAACCTACATTCAGTAACTGCATGGCATAAATTGTACTTCTTTATTCTATGTGAATCATTTTACCAGAGAGTTTTGCATAACACACTAAATTCAGTTTTTCCTTCAGTGAAACGTCAAACCGCCCAAAACGGTATGCACCCGATTTTTTCAGTGAATGTTCAATAAGTATGGCGTACATTGTCAATCAAGGATACATTCTATCTTCTTACTTTATATTGACGGGTATTTTGGAGGTTCAAATGCAACTCTTATGAAAACCAGCACTGCCTGAAAATGTAAGGATACGCAATTAATTCATCACAAAGTTAACGTCTCGCGCATTAATTTCATCACAGGTATCTTTATAACCTTTGCACCTAGGCTTAGAGCAGGCATTTTTCTATGTATCAACGTACATGTTAGGTCCATTACACTCCACCCTTACCTGTCCTAGAGCCTCTCAAAAGGCTTTCATGACATAACTTTGACTTACAAAAATATGGGGTGTACTTTGAAAATGAATTCTCACACTTAGTGTTTATGAGCTATGTTGCACCACACTTTGAAGTAATCCCACATTTTGAAGTAAATTACTTCAAAGTGTGGGGGGATCTTCCCACACTTTGAAGTAACTTACTTCAAAGCGTGGGACTTTTGCATCGCCTGTTTGAGCCTGATGATTTTGTCAAAAACAAGAAATTCCTCCGAGGTAGGAAAAACACCCCCGTCCTTAGCATTCTCACTGCCACCAACTGAGCAGGCACTGCTAACAAGTGTGGTTATTTCCCTTTGACCATTAATATGTCGCTCTATAAGTCCTTGTAGAATCTTAATCCACCAATAACTCCCTAACCGTGTGTTTGACTGGTCCCAATTTTTGTAAGGACCGTCTCAGGAATGTATAGAACCTGTTCACCAAGTTTGGTGACGATCGGTCCGTTCATTCTTGAGATCTATATGCGAACACAAACAAACAAACAAACAAACACATCGAGCGAAACCTATACACACCCCTATACCGGGGGTGTAAAAATGGCAAAGTCTTTTGGATGAATGAACAGAAAAAGTGAGCGAGCCAAGAAACACAGTGATGTTTATTATCAACCCAAAGCAATGACCTATTGTTGAGTGTGACGAAAACACGTGGTGACGATTTTAGAACATGTGGGGTCACGCAGAGACTATCTGAGAACACTCGGGCTCATTCGGCACGATTTTACAAGCAACATGTCCCCACTACGACAACTCCCCCACCAAATGACGGCGTAGGACGTGACGTCATCACCAAGGCCTTCCTCAGGTGCGGTGTGTCCAATGCCCTGGACGGCAGCGAGGACGATGATCAGATCAGATCCTGGAGTGGTTCCCAGAGGAGATCGGGGTGGCACTTCCTCACGACGGCGACGCCGCTGCTGCTGGTGCTGCCGAGGAGAACGCAAGCGACGCCAGTCTGACTAGTGATGAAGAATCACCTGCTTCAGACTCTGATAAAGCAATGTAGACAGTTGACGATTGTTGTAGAAAGTTTCAAGTTGTTCTGTTGTTCAAGTTCAAGTTTCAAGTTGAAGTTTTTCAAGTTGTTTTTGAATAAAAGCCGTTTTTGTTGAATAGACATGCTTTCAATGTGTTAATTTACGAGTGATAGTGCGTCCGCCCCGTGATCGGGAGGTCGTGGGATCGAACCCCGGCCGGGGTCATACCTAAGACTTTAAAATTGGCAATCTAGTGGCTGCTCCGCCTGGCGTCTGGCATTATGGGGTTAGTGCTAGGACTGGTTGGTCCGGTGTCAGAATAATGTGACTGGGTGAGACATGAAGCCTGTGCTGCGACTTCTGTCTTGTGTGTGGCGCACGTTATATGTCAAAGCAGCACCGCCCTGATATGGCCCTTCGTGGTCGGCTGGGCGTTAAGCAAACAAACAAACAAACAAACGAGTGATGTTGTGGAAGCCTTACGTATGTCTGTCTGGGAGTTTAACAATTTTATAATACACAAAATATCTCCATGTTGCTTCACATTAATTTGCTTTAGTTTGAACAAACATAACACTTTACATACCAGATGGTATCATTATATGTCATATGAATCATGTCTCCATTGCAATGAAGAATATGTTCGTGCATAGGGTCAAGTACCGAAATTCGTGCAGAGGGGGGGGTGGGCTTATACTCGGTACTTTACGGTAGTGTCAACGTTGGTGGGGTGTGAATGTTACCGTCGATCACTTTACATGTTTAACCTCATTTAACATATTGCATGTTTCGCTTGTTTGAATTGTAAGTTGTTGTGTGATTTGTTTAAAAACAATGTTTTAATGTATGCTTACTTTGTCATTGTGTTGTTTGTGTTTATTTGCTTGTTTGCTTATTTGTCCGATTGTTTGTTTGCTGGTTTGTTCGTTTAATTTGTTTATTTGTCAGGTTGTTTATCATTTATTCGACATTTGTATTAGAAGTAAGGACCGGTTGTAAGAAAAGGCGTAGCCTTAAACCACTTTCCTTGAAAAATAAAGTTCCATCATCATCTCTCTCTCTCTCTCTCTCTCTCTCTCTCTCTCTCTCTCTCTCTCTCTCTCTCTCTCTCTCTCTCTCTCTCTCTCTCTCTCTCTCTCTCTCTCTCTCTCTCTTGTTCACTCTCTTGCGCGCACTCAAACACACACACACACACACACACACACGCACACATACATACACACACAGAGACACACACGCGCACACACACACACACACGCACGCACACAGACACACACACACACACACACACACACACACACACACACACACACTATAACTGAGCGACTGCGAAGTGCAAGTCCGATCAAGCTAGACCTGGAGGATTTGGGGTGGAAGAAGGGGGGAGTGGGAGTAGTGGAAAGAGAGCAGATTTCTCTAACTGCTGCAGACGTTCAACCCTCTGCACTTTACGTGACACTTCAGGGACCCCCACTTTCAGTTTCTAGAGGGTCCATGGACCCCCACTGCAGAATTTCACAGAGGGTCCCAAGGGTCCAATAGCCGAACAGTCCCGTTGTGCTCATAAAACATTGTGGTCACGCTTAGTTCACCGTGAAGTGTCTTTATCATTGACATATTCTAGGAGGACACCACACACACACACACACGCTCACACACACACACACACACACTTTTGCATCGGTTCCAACCTCCTTTCCCGGATTTTCTTCGCGTGAAATTGACATCGGTGCTTGCAAAATCTGAAAGCTGTACCTCAAGTACGTAATAGCTGACGATTGCAGTCTGAAAATAGTATCTACGGTACGCACGATAAAGGGAATTTCCGTCGCGATATAACCTTGAACGGTTGAAAACGACGTTAAACACCAAATAAAGAAAGAAAGAAAGAAAAAATAAAGGGAATTTAGTGCGTCCCAGGACCCCCTCTTTGAAATTTTAGTGCGTCCCGGGACCCCCTCCACACATTTCTAGTACGTGTTTTTGGCTTCTAGCGCGTATATGACGCAGGGACGCGCACTCTGGGGAGCCCTGCACTGTCTTTTCTGGTGCCTTCTCACCCAGAAATCAACAGCTAGTTATCAGGCCGCAGTGCTACAACATATATCACGAAGGCAAATAATTCTGCTTAGGTCATTTACGTAGCTTTTACTCACCGCTGCCATGATGCTTCCAAGTCGAAGATGCCTCCAAACCCTCGAAAAAGTCTTTACAAGATGTGCGGGTCTTTCTTGCACTGAAAGATACTAGACCGAGAAGGGTGTGTAGATTTTGCAACCTGTCTCACTCCCGGACGAAAAGCGACGAAGCTGTCAAAATCTGTGCCGACTCAGTTTTTAAAAGGTCAAGGTCCCTGGGACCACATGTTCAAGCCGTGCAGATGCATGCGTTTGTATCGCTTATCAAGAGCGTTCGTTATCTTTGTCATTACAATGGGGCCCCCTTTCTAAGACCTCAAAATATAAGGTCTTAAAGGGAGGGAGTCTTAAAATTAAGATAACTTGACAGACGCTATATGAACATGTGAACAGACTTGGGTGTTAAAAAAGAGAGGGACGGGAGTCTAAACTGTAAGGGTCTTAAACAGGGGGTAATGATGGGTATGGGGTCGGGTGAGGAGTTCCACTGTATTTGAAAAGTTCAGGTAAAAGGATTGTGGCTATGTGTAGACTTTCGCCTCTACCGTTAGTGTCTGATGAATTCAGTGCATTACTACGGTACGCGGATCGTATCAACTGATGCAGGAAATTGATGCATCCCAAACCAAGAATTTGATGCAACATTTTCACAAAAGGATGCATCATTTTCAAACAGGATGCATCATTTTCCAAAAGGATGCATCATTTTCCAAAAGGATGGATCATTTTCCAAAAGGATGCATCATTTTCCAAAACTGATGCATCCGATACGAAAATGATGCATCCTTTTAGAAAATGATGCATCACTTTCGGTTTTGTATGCATGCGAAAGATCATTCATTTCCGGTCTTTCCGTAAAAAATGCCTGTGCACGGAAAAACTTGAAATGACATTTTGACGAATATAAACAGATTGGTTAGATAAAACAAAAATAAACGTACAACATACCATTAAATAGGGAACAAGTCAAAGTCACGGCATTATGCATTTAAAGGCATTTTTTGTTTTGTTTGTGGTTTGTCTTTTGTGCACACGAAACTGATTTTGACGCCCTTGACCTTCGACTCAAACTTTCGTTTTCCGACGTTTTCAACATGGCCGAAGAAGAATCGTTTTTGATTGGTGTTCGGCGAACCTTTTCATATTGCGCAAATGTTTTGCGATCGGGATCTTACACACAAGAAGCCCTTGAACAGTAAGTGTTTTTTGAAATGCAAAGTGTATGTCTGTCTTAATGTTAACCCTCAGTTGTTGAGTGTTGACGTGACGCGCTGTGGGAGAATCACCGGCGGCGAGTGATGCATCAAAACGATGCATCAAATTCGTGGTTTTGGATGCATCAATTTCCTGCATCAGTTGATAGAAATAGTTCGTTTCGCTTCGTATTCCGGTTCAAATTTTGCTTTTTGCTCGGCACTTTCCGGGAAAACCCGAGAATTCTGATGCATCCAAACGATGCATCAAATTCTTGGTTTTGGATGCATCAATTTCCTGCATCAGTTGATACGATCCGCGTTCCGTACATTTGGCCTGGGGTGCGTTGCCCAGGCAGAACGCCACAGAACGTTTGCAAACGTTTTCTAGGCAACGCATAGTTTTGTTGTAGCGCTCGCGATCGCTCGCGAACGTTAGGCCAAAAAAAAGAGGGTGTGGTTAAGGTAACATAGCCAAAAAAAATAGGGTAGGAAGGTAGGCAATCACTTTTTTTTAAAACTTTTTTTCTAATGTGTACAAATTAAACCTACTTGACAGGGAAATAAGTGTGCGACTCGAGCGCTTTCGCTTTCATTGCGTTTTCTGCACTCGTTTTCTTTTTTTTTGTCTTTTTTTTGTTTTTTGTTGACAAATGTAAAAAAAAGTTATAGGGTCGGCCCCTAAAAATAGGGTAGGTCGGGTTACCGTAATCACACCTATTTTTGGCTCACGTAAGTGTAGCCTATGCGATGCTAACTTTTGTCTGTCTGTGCGTGCGTGCGTACGTGCGTGTGTGTGTGTGTGTGTGTGTGTGTGTGTGTGTGTGTGTGTGTGTGTGATAGAAACTTTAACATTTCGTCATTTGAAGACGTCACACGCACGTATGTGCGTGCGTGTGTATGTCTGTGGTAGAAACTTTAACATTTCGTCATTTGAAGACGTCACATTATGGCGTAAGAGGGTTAGACGTCACGCGAGAATTACTGAAAGTCTCGGTCATTGTTACTTTGAGCGGGCCGAGACTAGTTGGCAGTCGTGTCGCAGGTATTGTTGACACTCTCTCTCTCTCTCTCTCTCTCTCTCTCTCTCTCTCTCTCTCTCTCTCTCTCTCTCTCTCTCTCTCTCTCTCTCTCTCTCTCTCTCTCTCTCTCTCTCTCTCTCTCTCTCAACTTCAGGCCCTTCAAGCGTTATTATTCTGATTTGTTTCGTTTTGGTTTCATTTTTCATTGCTCATTTTTCTTTTTGATTTATCTCCCTTCCCCCTTCTTTTGCGCTTGGAGGACATCATCTTCTCTGATAAGTCGTTTTGATATTTGTATTGTTGTTTTCATTTTTTTTTTAACCTGTTGAAGACCATTAGGTCGAAACGTTGTTCATTGTCATTTGTTTGTATATTTCGTTGCGAGTCCAGAATATTAGGTATTACTCTTAGTCGTGTCCCTGTAAGTAGGCTACATGCAGACAGACATATATGTAGATCTAGTGTCTCGCTTTCTTGCACAGTGTCACCAATGCTTACTGTGTGTGTGTGTGTGTGTGTGTGTGTGTGTGTGTGTGTGTATGTGTGACGGAGTGATTGAGTTTGTGTTACTGTTTGTCTATTTCTTACGTGAGCCTTGAAGGCTTCGCCTCTTGTTTTTTTAGGACTTAGCAAGCGCTCGGTACAAGTACCATTGTCTGGGGTCACTTAAGCGTAACAATGGCGACCGCTCGCCGAGAATGGTCCAGGCAACGGGGGTTTGTGCCGAGCATTCTGTAACGTACCCGAGAGGTGGCACGCCAAAAACCATTGCACTGTACTGAACTTGCTGTTTGACTCTCTCTCTCTCTCTCTTTTTCTCTCTATCGCAGTCTCTCTGTCTGTCTTACGTGCTCTCACTCTCTCTTTCTCTGTCTTACTCTCTCAGTCCCTCTGTGCCTGTCTCTGTCTATGTCTCTGTCTCTGTCTTTTTCTTTCTCATTCTTTCTTTTTATATTTAGTCAAGTTTTGATTAAATATTTTAACATCGAGGGGGAATCGAAACGAGGGTATGGTGTATGTGCGTGTGTCTGTGTGTGTGTCTGTGTGTGTGTCTGTGTGTGTGTGTAGAGCGATTCAGACTAAACTACTGGACCGATCTTTATGAAATTTGACATGAGAGTTCCTGGGTATGAAATCCCCATACGTTTTTTTCATTTTTTTGATAAATGTCTTTGATGACGTCATATCCGGCTTTTCGTGAAAGTTGAGGCGGCACTGTCACGCCCTCATTTTTCAACCAAATTGGTTGAAATTTTGGTCAAGTAATCTTCGACGAAGCCCGGGGTTCGGTATTGCATTTCAGCTTGGTGGCTTAAAAATTAATTTATGAGTTTGGTCATTAAAAATCGGAAAATTGTAAAAAAAAATAAAAATTTATAAAACGATCAAAATTTACGTTTATCTTATTCTCCATCATTTGCTGATTCCAAAAACATATAAATATGTTATATTCGGATTAAAAACAAGCTCTGAAAATTAAATATATAAAAATTATTATCAAAATTTTTTTTTCGAAATCAATTTAAAAACACTTTCATCTTATTCCTTGTCGGTTCCTGATTCCAAAAACATATAGATATGATATGTTTGGATTAAAAACACGCTCAGAAAGTTAAAACAAAGAGAGGTACAGAAAAGCGTGCTATCCTTCTTAGCGCAACTACTACCCCGCTCTTCTTGTCAATTTCACTGCCTTTGCCATGAGCGGTGGACTGACGATGCTACGAGTATACGGTCTTGCTGAAAAAGGGCAGCTACTTGACTAAATATTGTATTTTCGCCTTACGCGACTTGTTTTATATTTAGTCAAGTTTTGACTAAATATTTTAACATCGAGGGGGAATCGAAACGAGGGTCGTGGTGTATGTGCGTGTGTCTGTGTGTGTGTCTGTGTGTGTGTGTAGAGCGATTCAGACTAAACTACTGGACCGATCTTTATGAAATTTGAAATGAGAGTTCCTGGGTATGAAATCCCCGAACGTTTTTTTCATTTTTTTGATAAATGTCTTTGATGACGTCATATCCGGCTTTTCGTAAAAGTTGAGGCGGCACTGTCACGCCCTCATTTTTCAACCAAATTGGTTGAAATTTTGGTCAAGTACTCTTCGACGAAGCCCGGGGTTCGGTATTGCATTTCAGCTTGGTGGCTTAAAAATTAATTAATGACTTTGGTCATTAAAAATCTGAAAATTGTAAAAAAAAATAAAAATTTATAAAACGATCCAAATTTACGTTTATCTTATTTTCCATCATTTGCTGATAATCAATTTAAAAACACTTTCATCTTATTCCTTGTCGGTTCCTGATTCCAAAAATATATAGATATGATATGTTTGGATTAAAAACACGCTCAGAAAGTTAAAACGAACAGAGGTACAGAAAAGCGTGCTATGCAGCATAGCGTAACCACTACCCCGCTCTTCTTGTCAATTTCACTGCCAATGCTGTGAGCGGTGGACCACGAGTATCTATGGAAAGCCGTTTGGCTCATAACTATTACAGCTGTAATTTAAAATAAATACACCTGTATTTAATGATAAATACAGCTGTATTTATTTCTTAAACGTATACAATAAGTATCATTATTAATTACAGGTGTATTTTTTTTATTAATTACAGGTGTATTTTTTATTAAATACAGGTGTATTTATTATAAATTACAGGTGTATTTATTTTTAAATACAGGTGTAATTATTATTAAATACAGGTGTATTTATTTTTAAATACAGGTGTATTTATTATTAAATACAGGTGCATTTATTATTAAATACACCTGTATTTATTATAAAATACAGGTGTAATTAATGATAAATACACCTGTATTTAAAAATAAATACACCTGTATTTAAAAATAAATACACCTGTATTTAATAATAAATACACCTGTATTTAAAAATAAATACACCTGTATTTAAAAATAATTACACCTGTATTTAAAAATAAATACACCTGTATTTAAAATTAAATACACCTGTATTTAATAATAAATACACCTGTATTAATCAGTTATTAGTCACGTGGTTAAGCGACTTAAAAACTTGGACTGGGAATCCACATGAAAAACACTAAGCTTATACGCGTCTTCATCGCCTCGCTTTGCCGCCTTTTGACAGACTGAACAGCTCAAGATGGCGGGGGTGGCAAATGTCCCTGATGTTTTGGAAGGTTTGCGAGTGCAGTTTTAATTAACGCTGTTGCCCAGGCTCGCACAGCAGGGTAAGTTAATTGTTTTATCAGACGAATTCGGTTCTTGTGACGATCTACACCGAGTCAGTGGGGCATCCACATCCAGAAGTTGAACTTGAAGGGAGGCCTGTACGCGTTTTTGACCAAAGATGCAAAATATTGGAATTCGGTGCGAGAGACTAGCTGCTATATCGTGTTATCGGTAATCTTGAACTTTAGCGTGTTAAATTCATAGCTCTTAATTCAGAGGCATTTAAGTCTCCAAATTTGTAGAACCTGTACTTGTAATCATAACAAGTCATTTTAGATCCCTTTGAAGTTACGGAATGAACTCCGATGATGAACTGTACGAATGCATTTGACCCATCAAAGAAGGAATTATCCGTGTGACCAGACAAGGGAGACAAATCTTTCGTGTAGATGATGTCCCATGGTTGACAACGTACACCATTTTCGGTGCATTTTCGTCACGCTAAAGTTCAAGATTACCTTGTTATCTGTGTGTGTGTGTGTGTGTGTAATCCGTTGTAAAGTGTATATTATGATTATTTGGTGGCGGCGGCAGTGGTACGTATATAATCTCATATGGAAAGCCGTTTGGCTCATAACAAACCTTGATTGATATGGGTTAAAGCTGTGGTCTATTTATGACTTTCCGGGGCTACGAGTTTGAAAAATAGGGACAAAATCATGTTCAGATTTCTGTACAGCAAACACTACCCGAAACCCCACCTATACGGCGTGTATGACCTTGAGAGCTTCAGTCAACGCTTGAATTTTGCAGTGGTAACATCTGGTTTGCTCTCGCAGAGCTGAGCATATTTGTTGTCAAGAAGGATCGAGCAGAAAAAATAAACGACTTGGCAGGGATTCGAACTCAAGGCATCGGGGCCTCGAAATGTCAGGGCCGATGTCTTAACCGCTAGGCCACTTCACCAGTATTGTCAAAGATAAAAAAATTGATAATTTTATATCATTCTACGCTTGAATTATCATTTATGCGTTGCAAAAACGTAAAAATTGACATTAAAATTTGCCTTTATTTGCAAACATGTTTTACAGAATCGCAGTACATGTTTACACCGTCATGCTACACGACATTCGCGCCATGCAAATAGCTGCGATATCTCTATTTACAACATGCAAGAAAATGACAAGAACAGTAATTGAATCTCTCCAAAGCCAGTTGAAACCAGACATCTAAGAAATAGTTATACATGTATTCACTTCTGAACAACCGGCACGGTTGGCCTAGTGGTAAGGCGTCCGCCCCGTGATCAGGAGGTCGTGGGTTCGAACCCCGGCCGGGTCATACCTAAGACTTTAAAATTGGCAATCTAGTGGTTGCTCCGCCTGGCGTCTGGCATTATGGGGTTAATGCTAGGACTGGTTGGTCCGGTGTCAGAATAATGTGACTGGGTGAGACATGAAGCCTGTGCTGCGACTTCTGTCTTGTGTGTGGCGCACGTTATATGTCAAAGCAGCTCCGCCCTGATATGGCCCTTCGTGGTCGGCTGGGCGTTAAGCAAACAAACAAACAAACTTCTGAACAATGGGCGGATAGAGATATAAATCATGCTGCTTCAAGAATAACATAACATGAATTCATATCAATGTTTTTCCTTCATTTTCTCAATTGGCGCAGTAGCCTAGTGGTTAGGACATGAGACACGAAGTCGAGAGTTCGAATCTTCGCCGGGGCGTTTATTTTTTCCCCTTGATCTCTCTTGAAGATAAAATATGAGAGAGCAAACCGGCTGTTATCCCTGAAAAATTCAAGCGTTGACTGAAGCTCTCAAGGTCATACACGCCGTATAGGTGGGGTTTCGGGTAGCGTTTGCTGTACAGAATTCTGTACATGATTGTATCCCTATTTTTCAACCTCGTAGCCCAGGAAAGTCATAAATAGACCACAGCTTTAATCTCCAGAGCTGTGTACCAGGGAAAACCATGTTATAAAGTAGACTTTTTATTAAATTTAACTTGAGACATTTAAGCTGTACAAATTAATTTCATTCACAAATACTAGTTTCATAAATATCCTTGGCCTGCAGAGATAGAATAACAAATACTTGCACATTTTGTTTGTCTTAGTGTTCAGTAAATATACAAAGGTTTTAAAGTAAAGCACCTTCATAACATGGAAACCGGAAGTTGTGACATGAATTTGAATACTGCTAACACTACCAAGAAAATAATATATATATATTCTATGTTGTTTTGTTGCAAGTCTGCATCATTAACAACCTGGAGTATTACTGGAAAAAAAATTATTACTAAAGAAAATATGTATACTCTCGATACTCTCCATGCACATGATTTTTGTGCAGACGAGAATTTTTGCAATTCAATAAAAGGGCGACCACCCAGTAAAGTCTTGGTTCAATTATGTTCTTTTTATGGGTTAGTTGTTAGCAACAATGTAACCGACAAACTTCAAACAGAATTTTGGTGCTTTCCTCTAACATATATTATATATTTGAAAAACATCAATGTTTACCTGTGTCAAGTTTCTTTTTTGGGAGAGTATACATTCAAGTTGCCATTTAATACATGTTTTAAGGACTGAAAATACATGTCACAAAATGGGAAACGGCCCAGGAGAATAACTTGTATGTAAAGCAGCAAATGATAAACACATGGTTTTACCCCTGAAAGCTCCAAAGATTTGGGAAAATGAATCTCGTTTGCCTTCACATATCAAACTGAACGTCAAGCAGCTCAAAAAAAGTCTCAAGAAAAGTTACGCTTTCAAAATAGCATTTCATTCTGTGTCGCAAAGCATGCTTAACATTTCTACGCTTCTACAAATGAACACAAGCATGCAATAATTCCCTCTCTTTTGAGTCCTGGTACTTGTATGCTTATTAAGAAAGCGGGATGATGTTTCCTTTATTTCAGAATTTCTTTTTTGTCTTGTTTCAGATGGAAAGTGCGGAGAAACCACCATCTCAGATTTCGTGTTTTTCATGTCTGGGAGCCGGTCCACAGTACCAGGAGGGTACCAGAGTCCTCTGACCGTGGTGTTTGTGGACACACCCGAAAAGCCACTCCCCAGAGTGTCAACTTGTGCCCTCAGAATGCAGGTGTCTGCCCGACACGTCAAGAACTGAGGCAGAAGCTGTCCCAGGCTGTTCTTGAAGGGGGTGGATTTTATTTATTGTAAAAACTTTCCTTCAATGGTGCGTTTAGTTTCTGCTTGGTAGCCGTAGCTGTTGGTGTTTCTATCTGTACACACCCTGGGGGGGGGGGGGGGGGGGGTGTTAACGTTGAACTTTGAAATCTTAAAATTATTAAGACAAGGTGTGTGTGGTTTTTTTCTCTCCGTAAAATAAGCTTTATTTTAGGTGCCTGTACCGTACATCATTTCTTACTTGCTATTAAATGCAAGAGAGAGACTTTCGAAGATTTGATGTTTGTGTTTCGCATTATTTTTGCTTGGTAGCCGTAGGTGTTGGTGTTTCTTTCTGTACACACCCTGCGAAAAAATGTTTGTTCTGCAATTTTGAAGAGAATTCACAAATGTATTCAAACTGAATTATTTGAGGTCATGCTGCAAAGGAAAAAAAAAACATGACCCTGATTTAACCGGTTTCCTATACTCCTTTACATACCTTGTTTTTGTTTTGATTGTTTTCTTTGCTTTTTGCAGGGGGGGGGGGGGGGTGTGTTTAACGTTGAACTTTGAAATCTTAAAATTATGAAGACAAGGTGTGTGTGGGTTTTTTCTCTCAGTAAAATAAGCTTTATTTTGGGTGCCTGTACCGTACATCATTTCTTACTTGCTATTAAATGCAAGAGAGAGACTTTCGAAGATTTGATGTTTGTGTTTTGCATTATTTAAATTGCCGTTGTGTTTCAAGAGTGTGTTCTGTTCTTATTTGTTTTTTTGCACCACTGTTTGTCATTATGTTGCCTGCTTTTCGTGTTCCGTGTAACGCTGTCCATGGAAAACATGTAAAGCATTGTATTTCTCTCGACTATTGATCAAGTAAACTAAGCACTTCACATCATATCAGGTATCAGTTACCTAATGTACAGAATAAATGGTTCAACCCCCCTACTACACGAATAACACGTTGCCAGCAAAATATCAAAAGCACTCGGACTAGCGTTACAGTGTCCCATACAAAACTTGGCAATATACACCATAAACCGGATACAAACAAATCAATTGCACGCTAACAACTTTGTTATACTGTCTCATAATGGTATACAAATTAATAAACTCAAAAGCGTTTGTAACAGTTATGATAATGTGATATTCGTGCCCTGTGTAACGATAGTCTGTTTTTATGTTTTACCAAATTAACCAAAACTGGCGTTGTCTACTGCTTTTCCTTTTATAGTTTTACACTCCTCTGTAGTGAAGGTCACTGCTCACACAAGGGCGGGGATGTAGCTCAGTCCTGTTGGCCGCTGTCAGCGCGAGTTCGTCCCCACGTTCGGCGAGAGATTTATTATTGCTCACAGTCAACTTTGTGTGCAGACTCTCCTCGGTGTCCGAACACCCCCGTGTGTACACGCAAGCACAAGACCAAGTGCGCACGAAAAAGATCCTGTAATCCATGTCAGAGTTCGGTGGGTTATAGAAACACGAAAATACCCAGCATGCTTCCTCCGAAAGCGGCGTATGGCTGCCTAAATGGCGGGGTAAAAACGGTCATACACGTAAAAGCCGTGGGAGTTTCAGCCCATGAACGAACAAACGGCTCACACAATTTCAGCTTTCTTGTTTAGTTTATAAATTTCAGCCTCAATTCCTCGTCTCTGTAACCAGTATTAAATAGTGACTGTTTTGCTAACTGTTCAGCTGTCACCTGCCAAGTAGAACCGATGTATTCTTTATGATGTGATAAAATTAAAGTATTCATTCCACTTTGTGATGGATGAACTCGCAACTGCCAAGTATTACCAGTCTTATGATGGGATAAAAATTAAGTATTCATTCCATTTTGTGATAGGTTAACTCTCAACTGCCAAGTAATACCAGTCTAATGATGTGATAAAAATATTCATTCCATTGTGTGATGGGTTAACTCTCACCTGCCAAGTATTACCAGTGTGTCTTGTGATGTGATAAACATAAAGTATGCATTCCATTTTGTGATGATTTTCCTTATTTAAAGTGGATTTTCTGCATGACACTTGTTTGATTAAAATTAATTGTATTTGTGGCAGACAACTTGAGTTATGTTTTGTGTTTTTGTAAAAACAACTTGTTTTTTTTAATATGACTGGAAATGAGACTAGCAGCCATGAATCCATAACTACATTTTGCTGTCCATCATAGACATCTCACTCGCACATGTTCATTGCCTCACCATACAGGAATCAAAATCCATACAAACAATTTGTATTATCCAATATTCAAACTTGTCATACACATTTATTCATACACAAGAATTATGTGTCATACACATTCAAGCAATCAAGATCCAATAAATGTATATAATTGATGTTCTTAAAAAGACTACACACACACCTAAATATATAGGTGATCTTTGAAATGGGACATTTACATGCAAAATTCAGAATGCAAACAGAGCTTTGGCTTGCAAATTTAATAGTCATTAACCAGCACATAATATGAATAATTTTTGAAATTGTTGTGATACTGATTCAATTTTTCACATAAAATCAGAATTTCATTTATTTTAGTTTCCTGATACAAATGATTCGTCTAGCTTACCTTGAATAAACATACCAATACGTCAAAAAGTAGGACATCTGAGCTCAAAGATTAATAGTTTGGTTTGAAAAATCTCTAAATACACATAATTACAAAAACAAAACAAAATTCCGTGATAGAACATGTACTGATCTTGCAACTAAAGTAAAAAGGGGACTCGGGTGTGCTGTTAAAATTGTTGGCACATTTTAGTATCTAAAACTCACCTTTGATTTTAGGGGGTGCCTATTCTTTCTTTATTTGGTGTTTAACATTGTTTTCAACCACGAAGGTTATATCGCGACGGGGGAAGGGGGGAGATGGGATAGAGCCACTTGTCAATTGTTTCTTGTTCACAAAAGCACTTAATCAAAAATTTGCTCCAGGGGCTTGCAACGTAGTACAATATATTACCTTACTGGGAGAATGCAAGTTTCCAGTACAAAGGACATAACATTTCTTACATACTGCTTGAGTAAAATCTTTACAAAAATTGACTATATTCTGTACAAGAAACACTTAACAAGGGTAAAAGGAGAAACAGAATCAGTTAGTCGCCTCTTACGACATGCTGGGGAGCATCGGGTAAATTCTTCCCCCAAACCCGCGGGGGGTACCTATGCGACTGACCACAATGTTTACTTTCATCAGGCACAAAGTTCTTCAGCAGAAGAATGATTAATATTCTAGCAACAAACATGCAATAAATTCATACATGATTATTGATGTTCAAAAAATGCTCTACACTACTTCACCAAACTAAATGGAGAACTGAAAATGTTTAAAACACTTTCTTTCTTTATTTGGTGTTTTCAACCACGAAGGTTATATCGCCACGTGGAAGGGGGGGGGGGGGGGGAGATGGGATAGAGCCACTTGTTAATTGTTTCTTGTTCACAAAAGCACTAATCAAAAAATTGCTCCAGGGGAAAACACTAACCATAAACAATAAACACCACTATGAGGTTTGATAGGTAACTTAAAGGGACCTTGACCTTCAATGAACGTTGCAAAAAGCTTATGTTCTGATGAATATGGGTGAATGAGGCACCATTGAATATAAAAAGAAAAATAACTGATTTGACTCTAGTTAAACTATGGCGCTCATGGCATCATACCAAAGTTTGAACGAGTATCCCTTTCACTGTTCTGTACAGCTGTGAAAACACAGTGAGACATAATAATAATGAACATAAATTAATCACCCCTTCTCGCCAGAGCTCACGGCAATACACAATAGCAAAACAAATCAGAGCATTCACACACCGACACACACAAAGTCGTTAAAGGTTTATTGGCTGCGGCAATAATAGCCGCAAGAATAATCCTTTAGTTCGTTCAAAGTACCCAAGCATGTCCTGTATACAAAAGTAAGGCGATTGAGATTTTATTTTGGTTTTTTTACACAAGCCAGAGAACACCAGTGCTTGTGAGAGCAAAACGTTTGCCCGTAGGGAAGTGAACCTTCCTTATCTTTCGCACCAGAGAGCTGTTCAAAAGGGGTATTGTGCAAGTTGGCTATTAAACCATTGTAATTCGGAAAATGTCTTTAACCTTCGCCGGCACTCGTGGGTCCGTGCGGACCCAGAAGGGTGTTTGATTGCAAATATCTTTTAAACGAGTTGGAATTTTTTAATGAGCTTTTAGAAATGCCTCAGACACCTAACAAGCTATCATCTCCTAAAAGCTCATTAAATTTCAGTGATAATTAATTAATTAATGGTCAAATTTAGACTACACACGGAAGCATTTGTGGGGACGTGCGGACCCATACTTCTCAAAGAAGGAAAAGCGTGTATACCCTTCCGAGGCACTCGTGGGTCCGTGCGGACCCAGAAGGGTGTTTGATTGCAAATGAGACAGTGACAAAAGGTCAGGTGTCATGTCTACTGTCCCGAATGACACACGATTGCTGACATTTCACCATTGCCAAAAGAATAAACAAATAAGAAATAGGTAGAAAATGAATGTGAAAACTGACTTTGATTGTTGATCAGTATTTTCTATACCACTAACAAATAATCTACTAACACATAGCTGTTTGGCAAATGTATGTTGCATGGGACACACTGACATGAAAGTGGAAGATGTTTTTCCCTCTAGAGAAACTACATATCAAGTTACACTTTTTGTGCTCTTCCATTCCAGTTGGCAATCAATTGTTAACGCATGTTATTAGAAAAAATAGAACGAAAACAGATTAGATAGAATGAAAAATGTACTGGTGATGTCATTTGGGACATACTGACATGAAAACGTCACCTTTTGTCATTGTCTCAAATATCTCTTAAACGAGTTGGAATTTTTTAATGAGCTTTTAGAAATGCCTCAGACACCTACAAAGCTTTCATCTCCTAAAAGCTCATTAAATTTCAGTGATAATTAATTAATTAATTAATTAATTAATGGTCAAATTTAGACTACACACGGAAGCATTCATGGGGACGTGCGGACCCATACTTCTCAAAGAAGGAAAAGCGTGTATACCCTTCCGAGGCACTCGTGGGTCCATGCGGACCCATACTTCTCAAAGAAGGACAATTGTGCAAACCCTTCCGTGGCACTCGTGGGGCCATGCAGACCCATAATATTTTACCAAATACCGTGTGCAGTCTAAATTTGACCATTAATTAATTAATTAATTATCACTGAAATTTAATGAGCTTTTAGGAGATGATAGCTTTTTAGGTGTCTGAGGCATTTCTAAAAGCTCATTAAAAAATTCCAACTCGTTTAAGAGATATTTGCATCAAACACCCTTCTGTGTCCGCACGGACCCACGAGTGCCACGGAAGGATATGCATATTTTTCTTTCTTTGAGAAGCATGGGTCTGCACGGCCCCACGTAAGGATATGCACATTTTTCCTTCTTTGAGAAGCATGGGTCTGCACGGCCCCACGAATGCGTCCGTGTGTAGTCGATAACGAGTGCCGGCGAAGGTTAATGGCTGAATAACAATGAGTTCCTTTATACGTTGGATTGGGCAAGCCATATATATATATATATATATATATATAAATATATCTAGCATCAATAAACCTAAAAATACACTAAGGTCTTTTTCAAAAACAATAGTCTGTTTTAAAAACTTTCAGCAATTTTCAACCTTATAAATCTATACTATAGATACATCAAAAGAAATTTGGTCAGACATGGGATTCAGAAAAAGTGATAATTAAGGGAAAAAAAAGTGGGGGTCTGGGGGCCGCAGAAGGCCCCCAGTAGGGTCCAGGGGCAACGCCCCTGGTCGGGGTCTGGGGGCTTCACCCCCAGAAGCTGAAGGTTTTTAGTATTTTAGACACACAAAAATGGCCCTGAAATGCATATTTCAGCTTAATCATAGCCCCCCCCCCCCCCTCCCTTTCTCTTCCTTCCCATGTTTCTCAAATTAATTTTACGCTAAGACTCAAAATAAGGAGGAGAAAGAGAGAGAGAGAGAGAGAGAGGCGGGGATGGGGGGGGGGGGGGTGGTGGTGGCGTGTGACGGTGTGGTTTCAATGTTCTTACCTTGTCGGTGCCAAACGACTCCAGTGACTGATTACACGACTGGGTTTTCAGGATAGTCAGGTGCTTGTTGCTTTTCAAGTGGCTTTTGAGGGCAGTCTTTCCATTGGAACCGTAGTTGATAACATTAACATCGTTGCACAAAGTGCACTAAGCTTTTCCCGGCAAGTTGATTTTAGCAAAAGCATCGCCAACTTTCAGTTTCACGTCTTGTGTCTTCTGGCCTTTCTCGTATTTCCAGCTCAATGATACAACTTCATCGAGCCAGTCGAATCTCCAGAGATTTTTCTTGTACTTCTGCTGGTCAATTTCCCGGGATAGAACGGTTTCGTCTCGCTTTAGCTTCCTCATCATTTTGGCAAGTGGCTCGAAGCGATGTAAAAATGGCGCCGAATCATTCTCATACGGTATGCTTTAGCTTATACTGAATCCCCGATAGCTACGTTGAAACGGTGACTGTAGGAGACAAAGACACAGAGCGCGTTCCCATACGGATCGACCAGCAACAGTCTGACCGTTTTAGGAACCAACCGTTCAAGAATAGTATGGAATGGAGCGTCGCGATCAGCGGACCGGCCGAAAAACTTGGGTCTTTACCTACATATATCCCAACATTTTCTCAGCGGATTTGCACGAATCTCAAGAATGATCCCTGGAGCCTAAAAATTTACGGAATTCCGTAATTTTACGGAAGAATCCCATGTCTGTTTGGTGCAATTAAACAGGTAACCTAATGGCAAATCATTGTGTAAAACTTTCTTTACAACTTTCTTTCACAAAGTGTACATATTTTTTATTTTTTTTTAGCAATATTGTTTTCGTGGTGCAGTACCTGTGTTTAAAAATAATAAAATACACAGCGGACATAATTTCGCTTTATTTGAATGACTTTCCACTTTACAAAGATTGGTTTAGAATTAGAGCGCAGATTTAAACCAATTTGAAAAAAACAGTTGCTTATACCTTCTACCATGCTTGGTACTTTGAACAAACTTTATGATTGTTTTTGAGGCTTTCATTGTTGCAGCCCAATGCTGCTCAGTGCAAATTAACTTTTTTGAAGGCGAAGTGTCTGCACCCAGACACATCCTTACTCTGAGGTCTCAAAGCAAACCCGCAAATTGAGGCACACCTCCCAACGCCATGCAAGATATTGCAGATTTATTGCACGATTACGTGGCTGGAGCGGATAGGGCAAGTAGCCTAATAAGTTTACAATTTAAAACGAATGCTTCTTTCATTGACAAAAGCAGTAATCACGTGTCAAAACACTGGATCGGCTTTGGAATGCGCTTGTAAATAAAAGTAGACAATGAATTTTTCTTGTGATTCCACTGACCAATCTGCTTGTAGTCTGGACAATCAAGCGTACAAAATATGGCAAAATCGTATGGGTTCACAGGTCTGCTATACACTTCAGGTTTGGGGTGTCCACAAGCTAACTTTTTTTTTACTCGAGCATGTTGGCAACGAACTGGAGAACAACATCTGACCATGTTGATTGGTGGGTGGCCCACTCCGAGGGTCAATGCGCTCCGTTAGTTGCACGAGCTGTTCCTCAGAGAGGGGGCAAGCCGTGGCAGGCACATCCTAACGACTGTCTGGCAAAGGATGGTCCTCGATTATCGATTGAAGGCTTCTCCCTTTCCAGAAGTCCTGTACTGCTGTGGATGTGCTGGCTCGTCTCTCCAGCATCCCCCTGAAGAAGAGCTGCAGGGGAGTTCTGTTGCGCTCTGTCCTCAGGGGTTGGTGGTTCTTCTGTTCCACAATCCACTGTAGGGACCGGTTCAGCCTGGGCAGAAAAACATAGTGGAGGGCCCACAAGTGAATGGGATTGTCCATGTTCAGTATCCCCAGACCACCTTCTGCCTGTGGTGTTCTCATTGCAGTAAACAGGTCATGGTAAGGGTTCACCACATCTTTCCAGACGTCGAGCCAGAGACGCTCGATCCTTTGGTTATGGTCACTGCGGCCTTGCATCGCACTGCCTCTCCCTTCTCCCCTGTGTTCATTCATGAGGGCGACGACATCCAGATTCTCGCCACCATGGTCCATGCGGAGTCCAAAGCGTTGGGTTCCACCCAAAAACAGATCCCGAACGGTCTCTGACCTGTTGTTTCGGTGGCATGGAGGAAGGTAGTGGCCCGGCTAAAGCCATCGATTGCCCCATGAATCACCATTTTCCACCTGCAATATAACAAACAGAGATCCGTTTCCATATGTGATTTCACCACACAAATTCTGATTAAAGAGTTATTGGGAAATAAGTACAGGTAACATGCTCAGTAAATATTAAAAAGTAATGGTCAAAGTGCTTTTTCATGACCGAGAATCAAGACCATTATTTTTAATATATATCATTGAGAAAAGGTGTGTAACCCATTTAATCCACCTTTCTTCAATTTTGCAAAGAAATAAATCAAGAAAAGCAATTGCTTTATATGACTTTTCTTCGTCATGTCCATAAGCCTTAAGGGTCTTGTAGGTCTTAAAAGGAGGATTCCACTAACTGCTGGGACTCTAAAATTTGATAAAAATAAGCAAAATTTTGGTAATGTCAGCTGGTTAATAACACATACAATTCAGTGAAATTTAATAAAAATAACTGAGAAAACCGCAATGTAAAGCTTTTACAAACTTGACCCCACTGTGACCCCAAAATGTGACAGGGATCAACCAAACTAGGGTCACGTAGGTAGATGATCAAATCCTTCAAGTGTTCAAAGTTTCAAAGCTCAAGCTTCAAAAACACCTGAGATAACATCAATGTTAAGATATTTTGATTCGAACATGACCCCCTGTGACCCCAAAACTTGACGAAGGTCAATCTTCTTCTTCTTCAGCGTTCGACGATGGCTGTGTCTAGATTCTTTGGCCCGTGATGTTGACGAAGTGGGCTGTGACGAAGGTCAATCAACCTTATGTCGTCTTCTTCTTCTTATGCACTCGTGGTTTGCACGAGTGGAATTTTACGTGTATGACCGTTTTTACCCCACCATTTAGGCAGCCATACGCCGCTTTCGGAGGAAGCATGCTGGGTATTTTCTTGTTTCTATAACCCACCGAACTCTGACATGGATTACAGGATCTTTTTCGTGCGCACTTGGTCTTGTGCTTGTGTGTACACACGGGGGTGTTCGGACACCGAGGAGAGTCTGCACACAAAGTTGACTCCGAGAAATAAATCTCCCGCCGAACGTGGGGACGAACTCACGCTGACAGCAGGCAACTGGATACAAATCTAGCGCGCTACCGACTGAGCTACATCCCCGCCCACAATCTTATGTCAAGTTGGTAGATTATCAAAACCTAGAAGTGTGCGTACTATTAAAGCTCTAGCTAAAAACACATCTGAGATAACATCAACGTTAAGTTTTTATTAAACGAACATGACCCCGCTGTGACCCCAAAATTTGATGAGGGTCAACGAAACTGGGGTCACTTCGTGAAATCATCAAACCCTAAAAGTGTGCAAAGTTTCAGAGGTCTAGCTGTATAAACTTCTGAGATAACAGCTCAACGTTACATTTTTTGTCCTTGGACAGACAGACAGCCTGCCCACAGCACACATAATTATTTTGATCAAGTATTATTCACTCAGCCAGTCTACCTGCACAAGCATGTGATTAATCCATGGTTGAAGAGTTCTGTGAAAATAGCCAATTCTGCAAACTCTTTATAGCAGTTAATTTAATTTCGAATAAAATAAAGTACATAGTTGTTCTGCTAAGACGATAAGGCAAATATTTTTGCGTTCTTTTCATGTTTAAGTATCTCGGGAAAAAAAGTTCTATTTATGAAGTGAAATATAATTGACCTACAGATTACTGTCTTTTTGAGTCACTTGAGAAAAAGTGACTCTATGTAATCGGTCAGTGTTAGTCTGTCCGGCCGGCCGTCCGGCCGGCCGTCCGTAGACACCACCTTAACGTTGGACTTTTCTCGGAAACTATCAAAGCGATCGGGCTCATATTTTGTTTAGTCGTGACCTCCAATGACCTCTACACTTTAACGATGGTTTCGTTGACCGTTGACCTTTTTCAAGGTCACAGGTCAGCGTCAAAGGAAAAATTAGACATTTTATATCTTTGACAAAGTTCATCGGATGTGATTGAAACTTTGTAGGATTATTCTTTACATCAAAGTATTTACATCTGTAGCCTTTTACGAACGTTATCAGAAAAACAAGGGAGATAACTAGCCTTTTCTGTTCGGCAACACACAACTTAACGTTGGGCTTTTCTCGGAAACTATAAAAGTGACCGGGCTCAAATTTTATGTGAACGTGACTCATTGTGTTGTGAATAGCAATTTCTTCCTGTCCATCTGATGCCTCATATAATATTCAGAACTGCGAAAGTGACTCGATCGAGCGTTTGCTCTTCTTGTTATTTGTACAAATGCAAAATGGGAACAACTCTATTTTCTACACAAAATATGAGAGTTACTTGCCTTGAGACCTTGTGTCTGGTACAACGTAGATTTTGATTTAGAAAACAACCAAACTTATGGATCTTATATTGGATTCTGTGTGTTGAAACCTGAAATGAATAGTGTAAATGCAGTATGTATGAGCTCTTTCCTCTTTCGAATATTTGAGCATTCAGAACTTTTCAGTCACCAAGCAGTGACCACACAGTGTGGTTTCTCAACCTATGAGCTATCGAGGATTCAGACTGGTTGCTGGGTGGTTATTTGTTAGGACTAGGTAGCTTGGTATTCACCGAAAAGTATTCCCCCCTCTGCTTATTTCTCTGTTAACTTGAAGGGGTGTTTATTGTTTAAAAAAACACCAAGCAACCAAATTTAAATAACCACCCAGTAGAAATGGTAAGGTATAACCAGAATATGTTTTGTATTCCGTGGGGAAATCATCAATGGACCAGTCTTTCATTACATATCCAGAAAATGACAAAATAAAAAGAAAAGAAAAGCAAATACTTGCACACGACTCACCTTCGTTACCCACCTACCCCTTAGAAGACGCCCTTCCTTTTACGATCCCAAACAAGACATTTTCAAGACCCTGTTTCATAGCTGCCAACCCCTGTGAAGCCCAAAGAGTAGCATTTTGGAACTTTCACCCAATGTCAGAGTTGCAATTGGTGTTTATAAGCGTAGCACTCGCATAATCTTAAATTTGAATCGCAAGCCCGCATTTAAAATGCCATCAAAAACGTTTGTAAGATTCTGAGAGCTCTACGACATTACAACCGTCTAAACATAGTTCAATGTCACACGCTTTCCTTCTTTGCCACTACTAAAGCAAACGTATGCAAGATTGTATGTTACACGCTTTAGGAGCATGGCAAGAACGGATTCAAACTCAAAATCGTCACTCAAAAAAAACATAAAATGCACACACGACTTTTATTTCTCCTGCTGTTATCGTTTCTTCTCTTTACAGATTCTTCAACGCTCAGAATACTGAAAACGGCACCCTAGACGACAGTACTGTTTCCATACGCGAATTTAACTTCCCTTGGAAAGTGGTTCGCTCAGGAGGCCTGTTTGTCTGACACTATAAGGACAGAGTTCTGAACATAGATGACAAAGATTCCGGAATGAACAAACATTTTGCGGATGCAGACACAGAAAGACGTCATGAAGAATGCGATGCTTCAAAAGATACAGACTGTGACGATGACTGTGACGTCATTCCCATATAACGAGACGTCATTCACAGTTGTTCGGTCACTTCCGTCAAAAAGTAGATTTAGACAATCAACGTAATCTCGTGTGGAAGAAAACGTCTGTCACACAACCAAGTCGGAATAGCAGGTATTATTACCTATACACGCAAAGTCTGTCGAATTCTTCGGCAAAAATCGTTGAAAATGATTTGCCCGCATCGGCGTGGAACTTGCACCATAATCTTCACCACCCTTACGTTTCCCCGTTTTTATCCTGTCTCCCTCCAGTTTCCACTTCTAACACCGTCACTGTGCACAGCTTACAACTTAACAAGTGCATTGCATATTCTAATCAAATTCACAATTGGCGCATAGAGTCACCGGAAATGCGAATGCTTGCAATAAAATTCACGATTTGCTAAGCAAGTCACGTGGACAATATCGAGTCATAACGGAGTGGTTCCCAGCCATCGGTACTCGACTAGTTATGCAATGTTCATTGTTGATTGTCAAGCAATAAGTGAACATTTTGCACGCTTGTCATTTTTTTTTTTTTTTTTTAGCGTAGCAGCTCAGGGCTTAGAGTAGCAGCGTAGCAATTCCTGCAAAATCGGAGCATGCTGCGCCAAAATCGTAGCAATTGGCAGGTATGCTGTTCTCTAAGATATTCTGCTCATAACCTCTGTAAGTTTACCCCCATTATAAGACCTTATTATCTCAGGGTTATGTAGGTCTTAAAAGAAAGATTCCAGCGTCATAAAATAATGTTTAAGAGAATTCCTTATGCCACCTGTATCAATCCACTCAAATTCCATGTTCAAACTGGCACAACCCCCAACATCCTCCCCACCACCGGACACACTCAACATTCACCAAATTTTGAAAAAGGATTTTTTTGTGCCCAGTGTATGTATTTGTAGCTGTACTCACGATATCAACTTGTGGTATCCGTCTAGATGCCAGAGAGCGTTTGGTCCTGATACTTGGTACAGACGACGTCTCGTGGGCCTCAACGCCAAAGCTCTGACAGCTACTCCACCAGGATCAACCCGCTGGATGGCTCCCCGTACTCTGTGCCTTTGTGGAGCGTGTAAGAATACAACTTATTACACTAACGTGACATACCACTCATGTCATAACAATACCATTCACTCTACATTGCATGTGTAAAGAGGTCTTGTCTGACAAGGACCTGATTTTTCACTGCCTCCAATACCGAAACAAGCGTCCTTCTTTGAACACTCGGAAGAATTTTAAGAACGTAAACACCACACCAGTGACATTTCCTTGCTTTGACATAAAAGATTACACGAGGCATTCGGAGAGATCCAGGTTCAATTTTTAAGCTTCTTCAATCTGGGCGCTTCGACAAAGGGACATTTACAGCAATGAACATGCAACAGTATGTACAGGGTCCCCACTGGTTTTTAGAAACAAAATTCCATGACTTTTCCATGAGCCTCAATAACATTTTCCATGACTAGATCCACAGGTCGCCATTTCCGAACACGCAAACTTTTTACATCTTGTCACTGCCAGTTTTGACACTGGCTTGCTTTGCACTGAATTTGAGTCAGTTTCTACGCAGTGTCTCTTTGACAAGCAAGTCAAGCATTTGCTACGCAGTCAGATTATCGGTAATGTTTGCTGGTCCTGTCATTTCACTAAACTGGACCAGCCACTGTTTGTATCCATCTGCACTTTCGTAAATTCCGTTTCATAACCGTCACTAACACTGTGACTTGACGAACTGTCATTTTTTTCACCGCGATACACAGTTCATTGCGAAGATCTTCCTTGGTAATTCGTTCCAATTCCGCATACTTTTTGTTGTCAAGAAACAACTCGAAAGAAAGCTGGCGTGCTAAAGGTTAATTTTTTTTCTTTCTTATTTATGTTAAATTCCATGACTTGAATTGAAATTCCATGACTTGAATTGAAATTCCATGACTTTCCAGGCCTGGAAAATTAAAAATCAAATTCCATGACTTTCCATGACCTGTACGAACCCTGTATGTAGGATAAACAGAATACTACATGGCTTCCTGTTTGATACCAGTTTTACACTAGTGTTTTGAAATATTGTTCGCAGTTTAATATTTAAAAGCACAACTTGTGTAAAACTGGTATTTCATAGGAAACCATATAGTATTCTCTATGTGGACAACAATGTCACAGGCTTACCCACTAAAGTTCTTTAGGAGCTTCTGACATATTTGCCTTAAAAACAACATGCAAAATAACTTGTGGAATCCAAAAGCACCATGCCGCATTAGTGGCCCAATTAGAGCTGCAGACTATTACGCTTTCGATGTAGCATGCTACTTGTAAAACAGAAAATGCTACTTCGTTATACAGACACTCTACAATGTTCATTTGTTCCTGCTGCTGTTTTCTTGTCTGAACACAGTTATTGCAACATTTGTGTCTTGACATATAAACATGTAGGTGCAGTGGATTATAAGATGATGCAATACTTAAAGATAAACACCATTTGCTACACTATAAATTCAAGATTGCTACACATGAAGCTTCATAGGGGCTGACAGCTCTGCATCATACACCTGCACATAAATCTTACTGACTGAGTTGATGAGTATTTACACATTGCACACCTCCCACATTGAAGTAAACAATTGAATATCTTCAGTTAATCGAAGTACACTTAAAGATGAAGTTCTCTCCATAGGAATACTGTGCATCACCCTTGCATGTAAGTGAACTCAAAGTACTATGTGAACAGAACAGAACCAATTCTGGTCTGTTTGCAACCGCATGAACGCAGGAAAGAGATCATTGTCAGATTGAATTACAATTAACATTGACACGCTTCCATTTGAAACTTTTCAGTTGTCATTGTGGATTGACGCCCCGGGCCCCAGATCCTGCGTTTAACTTTATCCTCGACGAACAAAACAACAGGCACCAATTGGGTGGCCGCCTCACCTGTGATTGTGTTGACCAGGTTGGCAACCGAGCCAGACAGGGTAGAATTGCTGGTACCGGTTGTCATCGATCCCGATGTTGAGGCGATGGCCTCACGATCACCCGAAACAGCTTCTTGCAGACGTTGGTTGTCTTTCTGGAGCGAGACAATGGCCACTTGGCAGGTCTCTTGCCGCTCCCCCAGCCTGCGTAGTTCTGCCAATACCGCGGCCAAAGCAGTGGCGCTTTCTTCCCCTCCTGCTGTGGCTGACTCAAACCCACCGGGTTGTCGCTGCGAGGCTGTCTGGTTGCTGGCCCTCGGCCGACCTGCAGCGGCTCGGGTCACTTCGGCTACCCGCCTTGACGCTGCCCTCCTGGGAGGCATATTCCTGTGCATAAAAAACAGGATATGTGAACACAGCCTTATTTGTCAGATTACTGAGAATTACACATAAGCCTTGAACTTGTCTGCTGCTCCTTGCAGGAGTTAACAACTCCTTCACTGTTCAGCCTGTAAAAGGTGTTTAATATCCCATACTTCTGAAGTTGTCACCAGATTTTGGGAGTCTGAAATACAAACCAAAGAAATTGATTAAAATCTGGCCCAAAGTACTTCAAACCAATTGTGTTTTCTGTGTCAAACTCAAATCCTGGCACCCAGTACCCCCACCAAACGAGTTTGGAATCTCTGAGGCTCAATACATTTATGACAAACAGAACACCAACAGGAAATTACATCATGGTTCTCTGAACTGTCACACACCAACATAATACCTGGCTAACAAATCCACATACTAACTAATGTTGGAATCTCTGAGGCCCTATAGCTTAATTTGACAAAAAGAACAACAGCGAACCATGTTTTCTGATTCTCTGAAAAATCAGCCCCACCATGAAATATTACCTAGCCCACTGTCAGTCAGTCCGCAGATCATCAAGTGGATTATCGACTTCCTGGTGGGTCGATCTCAGTACGTGGCAGTAGACGGGGTCATCTCAGACAGCCTCGAGATCAGTACAGGGAGTCCACAAGGCTGCTGTTTGTCTCCGACAATCTTCACCCTGTACACCAACGACTGTAGAGCCACCAATGGCAAACTTTCGAAGTTTGCTGATGACTCAGCTCTGGTAGGCCTGATACAGAATGATGATGACACAGTGTACAAACAGGAGGTGGACAAACTAGTAGAGTGGTGTGACCAGAACAGCCTAGACCTCAATGTGGGCAAAACAAAAGAGATGATCACAGACTTTAGGAGAGGGGAAAAGGAAACAGAGCCACTAGTGATAGGGGGGAAAGAGGTAGAACAAGTACAAGAGTACAAATACTTGGGCTGCATCATCAGTTCAGATCTCTCGTGGTCAAAACACATAGCCAAGGTAGTTAGCAAGTGCAATTCAAGATTGTACTTTCTGAGGAAACTCAAGCAGTTCAAGGTCTGCCCTGAAATACTGGCAATGTTCTACAGAGCCAGCATTGAAAGTGTTTTGACCTTCAACCTCATGGTATGGTACTATGGGGCTACTGTAGAGGACAAGAGCCATCTGGCAAGAGTGATCAGACAGGCAGAAAAGGTGGTTGGGGTTCAGTTCCCAAGCTTGGATGAACTGGTGCATAAGAGAACAGCCACAAAAGCACGAAAGGTCGTTGAAGATGAATCGCACCCCCTGCATGATCAGTTTGCACTCATGCCATCTAGGCGTAGATACAGAGCTGCAAAGTGTAGAACCTCTCGCATGCGGAAGTCGTTTATTCCATCCGCCATCTCAGTTCTCAATGATACCACTTAGTGCATGCATGTGAAACTGAAAAATGTACAATGGAGTTTTCCTCAGAGCTAGCTAGGAATGCATTGTACACTAATGTTGTCATGTTATTGTTGTGTTTTTTATCTTAATCTTAATGTTTTAAAATTATCTCCACAACTTATAAAGTATACTTTTACACTAGAATTATGTTTAAACAAATCAAGTATGTATGTTTAATATTATTCTTATGAAGTTTTTTTACAACTATTTAGAATAGAACAGTCTGTTTTGAATGTCAATCACTGGGAGCAGTCAGAAGAGTAAGAATTCTGTTTTGTTCTCACTATCATTTGCTTATGAAGATCATGATGTTGTTCCTTTGCTTAGTCAGTCCTAGAAATAATGTCCTAGACCTGTCTTACCTTGCTGTTATCAGTATTTTTGCCCTCTTTCATTACGATGCTATGGTATTTCTGTGGGTCTCCACATGTGTTTGTTTATAAGGCGGAAGTGACCTCCCCTTGTACACAATAGGCCCTCAGATGAAGCCTACGGACAGACTAGAATAGAACATGCACATAACACAGAAGGTCTGCACAGCACACTCACACACAGCAATACAGCACACCGTCTTGTACCTCCTTCTGCCCTGCCGAAGTCGGGGTATCCTTTTTAATCCACCGAACATTAATATCCACAGCCATGTGTGTCTCCTGCCTCCGAACACACACGCCACAGAGCTCGACTCGATGTGCGCAGTTTCGTATAAAAATTATTTTCCAAATTTCCCCACTGTGTTTTATAAAATAATCATATTATGAAAGCACATACATTCTTATCTTAGTTATTATGTATTCATTGTTAGCAAACATCGGCATTATTCATGTTTTACTTTAAACGCAATCATTGTTATTTATAGATCACAGGCACTTGATGTAAGTAGGTCACACACGTGTAAATGTTGTGCCCAGTCCTTGTTTTTGTTTCTGTTATTATTTTAGTTAGCAGGTCTAGTTGAGCACGTATTAAGTATCATGTACCCACTACTAGTCATTGTGCATTTTAGTTAATGGACTGATGATGTCATTTGTATGGAGTCGACGCACGTGCGAGGATATGTATGTGTGGGAGGGGGGGGGGGGGTGCGCGGGAGATGGAAGCTTGCTGTATGTTATGTAATGTATATATTGTGTGTGATACGTGGAAATGTGATACTATTTATTTGCATGTATGATACAGGTACAAATGTGATAATTGTAGGCTTATACTAGTGATTACTGTGTGTGATACATGAAATGTGATATGAATGCTGTTTTTATATGTTATACTCTTACTTTCTCCCAAGCGCAAGACAAATTCTTCTATGAAAATTGAAGCCAATAAAATTTGAGTTGAGTGAGTTGAGTTGAGTTGAGTACATGTACTTTAACCAAAATAGTGTTTGTAATCTGTGAGGCACCAGCCAACACAAGTGACAACAGTACCTCCACAGGAAAAACATTTCCCGATTCTCTGCAAAGTCAAACACATGAAATATTACCTAGCCCACAACCAAAATAAATTTGGAATCTCCTAGGCAAAATAACAGGTGATTGACAAAACAGTACTTCCACAGGAACCAATATTTCCTGATTCACTGAAATGACAAACACCCGAGGTAATTGACATACAGTACCTCCACAGGAACAAATATTCTGATTCTCTGAATTGACAAACGCTCACATGAAAAGGCATCGTAACACCAACATGTTCATCAGAATCTCACCTGAAAATTATTTCCAAGTACTCTGGAAAAACACTGATCCATACTATCCACCAACACAGAAACATACTGTTGAAACATGTCACGATATCTTGATTTGACAGAACACTCAACAATCGTGTTGATCGAAGAACCATTCCACCTTGAACTGGTTTTTAGACAAGGGACATCATCCACAACGAGCCTGTCATAAACTCGAGTTACTTCCCATCTACCGATCTGGTTGACCCCATTTAGAGCCGTCGATTTATAATGCCACCCACCCGCATCAAACAAGAAAGAAAATGTAAACAATTTGAAGATTCCCTGTTCCTATACCCGTGCTTTGTAAGCTGATCAGTCAAAACGCACAATGCAACCTGACCCGGCTACAAC
>NC_090246.1:27650667-27678167 GCF_037325665.1 Littorina saxatilis
GGGGGGGGGGGGGGGGGAGGGGGGAGGAAGATAACCCTACCGTAGCAATCACTGCTCAAGCACAAATGTGTTGTATTCTAATGCGATACAATGTCAATCTCAAAGTCAATAGCCCATCAATAACAGTTTTCGTCTCTGACGATTCACGCGGTGAAGCTCTTGTTATCAGTACATACTGTACATAACGCCTCATCATCGTCACGTGGTGCGTGCAATTACAGAAGAACATATAATAGTAATGCCTCATGTAGATTGATTGGATAGGAGAGTTCATTAAGAACAAGCTTGAACAGCAGGTGGTCATTCCCACAGTCCCGTTCCGTTGACAGGGCTCGACGTTTACCTGGAAGCTTGCAGAAATTTGTAAAATTTCTCTTTGTATTGAAAGAAAATAAGGCCTACTTGAGAAAAAAATAATAGCAAACACGAGTTTTCACAGTATCGTGTTGAACATTTAATTAATGTAGATCTCCTAAAGAAGATTGATGTAAAAATCACGTAGTCTGCCAAATCTTTAACAAAGAGAAAAAATAACTCCATGATTGAAGTTCCGCAAGATCACTCGATGTTGAACTTTCGATTAATACTGATATTCTAAAGAAACGTAAAGTTTGTCATCTTGTTTGATAATTTTGTTGTAACAATTAAGGAATAAACGGTATCCTCATTGAGTGATTTTTCTGCATTATAAAGAAGTAACATGAAACATTATCTCAAACCTTCATACAAAGCCGACGTTTTCATGTAATCACATGCCCCTCATTGCTTTGCCGTGAGGGCGTAAAACTTAAATTTCTACCAATTATCTCAAAGAACTATTTTACTGCCAACATCGAGAATAAAAAGTCCAGGAGAATACTCGAGGAAAACAGGTTTTGCAATCCAAGGAGTCTTTCGAGAAAGGATGGCAGAAAACGACAGACTCACTCGAAAGAGGAATTTTCTTCCAACACCTAAAGCTGGGAAACGTTTTCTGGTTCAGTATGTATCGGTGTGACTTTTCTCTGCATAACTTACTTACCTGAATGACTGTTGCTTCTTCTTTGCGCTCATTGCTTTATGCATTGATTAAGTGATTGATTAAGGGAATCAATTTATTGATTGGTCAATTGAGTGATTAGTTGTTTGTTGATTAATAGTTAGTTCAATTTGTATGTCGACTGGGTTATCCTTTTCTTCTTTGTTTATGAATTATCTTTATTCCTTCATCCTTTTGTATTTCTTCTCACTTTCTTTCTCTGTTTCAATCTTTCGTTCTTTATTCATTCACGAGCGAGCTTATACCTACTGCACGGATCTATAACGGTTTGTTTGATTAGTTGTGAATGGGGACGGTGTTGTGTAAGTGACTCCCTTATCTGGTTGACTAATGAGCACCAGGCTACTTTGTTGAATGGACAGATAGACAGATGCACACTCTGCAGGGTGAATGGAGGGACGGGTGTAGCGGAGTTTGAGTTCGTGTGTCGCATCCTTTTGATTTAATTTGATTTGATCTCCCTCTCTTCCTCTGTATACGTCTCTTTCCTTATCTCTGTCTCTCTATCTGTCTTTGTCTCTATCTCTCTCTGTCTTTGTCTTCCTTTCTCTCTGTCTCTGTCTCTCTTGCTGTCTCTGACTCTCCCTCTTTCTCTCTCTCTCCCTCTTTCTCTCTCTCTCCCTCTCCCCCTCTCTCTCTCCATCTCCCTCTCTCTCTTTCTTTCTTTCTCTCTCTTTCTCTCTCTCTCTCAGTCTCTCTCTCTCTCTCTCTCTCTCTCTCTCTCTCTCGCGCGCGCGTGTGTGTGTGTGTGTGTGTTTGTGTGGGAGGGTCTCTCTTTCTGTGCGCGTAGATATGTGTGTGTGTCAGTGTGTATGTGTGAGTGTGTGTGTGTGTGTGTGTGTGTGTGTGTGTGTGTAGCCGCCTACTTTACTTGAGGGTGCACGCAAATCTTTGTTCGTGTACGTTTGATGGTTCAAAATTGGATGAACAAAGTAATTTTATTCATAGTTAATAATTGTGTAAAGCGCGGAGAGCATAGGTTACTGTGGTTCGCGCTATGTAAACTCTCATTATTATTATTAACCCCTCGGCAAATGTTTTATTTTCTGAACTGAGTCAGTTAAAAATGACTTTGCCCGAACCTTTCAAACCCCCGACAATGTGACAGGAAACGAAACTAAGGCAAGTTGACTAGAGATACGATCAGAATGGAATCAAAGTTGCACTAAGGCCAAAAAAAATAATAGGTGTGGTTACGGTACCATAGCCAAAAAAATAGGGTAGGAAGGTAGGCAATCACTTTTTTTTTTTAAACTTTTTTTTCTAATGTGTACAAATTAAACCTACTTGACAGGGAAATAAGTGTGCGACTCGGGCGCTTTCGCTTTCATTGCGTTTTCTGCACTCGTTTACTTGGTTTTTTGTGGTATTTTTTTGACAAATGTAATAAAAAGTTATTGGGTCGGCCCCAAAAAATAGGGTAGGTCGGGTTACCGTAACCACACCTATTTTTTTTTAGGCCTAAGCCTGATAGGTTCAAGGTTCCACTAATCACGAGAAAGGAAGGACGGAAAAAAGAAATGGCGAGAGTAAACACGGAAGTATGTCCGGAATGAAGAATAACAAGTCGCGTGAAGCGATATATATCAAAACATCAAGTCTATCTTTACACCCCCGGTATAGGGGTGTGTATAGGATTCGGTCGATGTGTTTGTTTGTTTGTTTGTGTGTTTGTGTTCGCATATAGATCTGAAGAATGAACGGACCGATCGTCACCAAACTTGGTGAACACAATGAGGTTCTATACATTCCTGAGACGGTCCTTACAAAAATTGGGACCAGTCAAACACACGGTTAGGGAGTTATTGGTGGATTAAGATTCTACAAGGACTTATAGAGGGACATATTAATGGTCAAAGGGAAATAACCTTCTCAGTTGGTGGCAGTGAGAATGGTAAGGACGGGGGTGTTTTTCCTACCTCGGAGGAATTTCTTGTTCAGCCTGAAACTTTAAAGGTCAACACTGTAAACAAGTCACCAACAAGACTAAATGGGGTAAGGCTTGGCTAGCCGAAACACGAAGACACACACGGGTCGCGCCGGCTTGCCTAATTCGCATTAACCGATTTTTCTCTTTTTCTGAGCACATTTTGTGAGGAAATACGACATAGCTATATTATATATATATTGGATTACAAAAATGATAAGGAATACAATGCGCGCGCGCGCGTGTCAGTGTATCAGTGTGTGTACGTACGTGCGTGCGTGTGTGTGTGTGTGTGTGTGTGTGTGTGTGTGATTGTGTGTGCATGTGTGTGCGTTTGTGAGAGAGAGAAAGAGAGGGAGAGAGAGGGGGGAGAGAGAGAGGGGTGTGTGTTTATGTGTGCGTGTGCGAGGGTTTGTGTCCGAGTTTCTCTCGGTGTCCGTGTTACTGCATTAGACCAAAGACCAACATATCATGTCCTCTCACGGGTTTCTGAACTGTTCTTTTCTGGGTTCGGTTTCACTAGTTCAGCGAATTGGGCCTTGCTTATTCATGCATACGATTAACGCAGAAGCCGCACGGTGAGCTGATATGGCTAATTTTCCTGCCTCATTCTCTGCATTTCTTGCACTGAAAGCGGTCTTTTGTGAGACTGAGTGTGATATCACCTGTTTATTTTTGTGCAATGAGTCACGCTGTTTTAAATTTATCTTAAGCAATGATCAAGTCACGTGTTATGTGGAAGTTTCGTCGGAAGACATCCGCGAGAGTAGACATTTCCTTATCTACTATACCGCTGTGATGGGCGCAAAAATGATTCAGAATATCAAAGTAGATTCAAACTGTAGCAAAATGTAACAAAAACTTCAAAGAGGCTTTACTGAGAACTGTAACGCGATCGTTCGATACAAACTAAAAATATATATATATATACATGTAGTTCGTTACTACGACTGACGAGCAATCGTCAGAGCCAGATAACGACTAACTGTTTGTGAGTTTCATTGTGTGGATGAAAATAATATGATAGCAAGGCTTGTTGTCAAGCAGTATGTAAGAAATGTTAAGTCCTTTGTACTGGAAACTTGCATTCTCCCAGTAAGGTCATATATTGTACTACGTTGCAAGCCCCTGGAGCAATTTTTTGATTAGTGCTTTTGTGAACAAGAAACAATTAACAAGTGGCTCTATCCCATCTCCCTCCTTTCCCCTATCCCATCTCCCCCCTTTCCCCCGTCGCGATATAGCCTTGAATGGTTGAAAACGATGTTAAACACCAAATAAAGAAAGAAAGAAAGAAAGAAAGAAAGAAAGCAAGGCTTGTTGTTTTGAAAAATGCATACAAATATTAAGAAGAATCCAAGTGCCAAAATGAACCAGGCAAGAGTGTGGGTTTTTTTTGTTGCGCGTGTGTAGATAGGTATGGTTTGGTCTAGTGGATTTGGGTCGAGGAGCGACAAGGTTGTGCAATGCATGTTACAAAAATAAATATGTGTCAGCTTCTTATTTTTTGAGTTAGCTTTCTATCCAGGCTGTGGGGATATAGTGGAGACCTTAGCAAACACTCAAGGTCTTCAAATTTGCTCAAAAACTGTGTTTCATTTAGCGTCTTTACATTCTTGAAAGCGCTTTGATATTGTGTATCTGTGTATTAGCCTACGCCAAGAGTTAAACATAGCACACTGCTTTGACACATATCTCCGTACTTTCAATCTTTGGTATTGGTAAGATCCAGGCGTCCACGTGGACTAGCCAACAAATAGATCAGGTGAATGTCAGACATAAGATTTTTGTGTACATTTACGATTTTGATTTTGCGTCCATTTCAAAGCATGAATGAAGGCGTTCTGTGTTTTCTGATATTCAAAATCAGCACTGTGAAAAGTAAGTCACAGCTTTGCTCACGATTATCAATTTCAGTAAAAACGAATCCCATGTCTGACGTGTATGGTCAATCCTGTCTGTGCACAGATGCCGTGAGCAAGCTCTAGCCATGACGTCCGTCAATGACATCACGCTGCTGCTGATGTCCGACGGGAAGGAGTGGGGCAAGTACATCTCGGACAAGCTGACCAGCTTCCCCAAGGTCAGCCACGCGACCTTGATCCTGGACGACCAGCTGTACGAGAACCCCCCGGAGCTGACCATAGCGTGTCGCGAATCCACCGTGGTAGTTCTGCTCGCCACTCCCGAACTGCTGTGCTACCTCCGTGACAAAGCGTGTTGGTTCTCCACGACTCTGCAAGAGGTTCCCGACACCAGCTCCATCGTCGTCCTCCCGCTCGTCACGAGGCAGGAAGTGGATGACATCACCAATGACAATTACGTCACTGCCCATTGGAATTTCTGTGAGCTTGGCGAGACCGTGGAGGCAGTGCAGCAAGCGATAGCCGAGGTGTTGGATACGGTGGAGAGATGCCAGAAGGCCAAGCTGAGAGGGGAGGCTGTGAAGGAGGAGGAAACGGAGGTGGTGGAGAAGGAGACGAAGGAGAAGGGGAAGGAGAAGGTTAAGCCCAAACCACACAGCAGGGGTCATCCTGTTGAACTCTTTCCGTCCACGGTTTATGAGGTGAGTTGTTTCTTTCGATTTTTGGATATTTAATTGTGTTTTATTAGGGTTTTTTTCTTTTTCTTTTTTCTTTCGTTCTGTGTGTGTGAGTGTGAGCGGTGTGAGTGTGTGTGTGTGTGTGTGTGTGTGTGTGTGTGTGTGTGTGTGTGTGTGTGTGTGTGTGTGTGTGTGTGTGTGTGTTTTGTTTTTGTTTGTGTTTCATCTTTTTTCAGCAGTCACATTGTCTTAATTGTTGATCTTTTTACCTCTCTGCATCTCTATTTGTCTGAACGTATCTGTATTGCAGCAATGCTGTCTGTCTTTCTGTCTGTCTGTCTGTTGTCTGTCTTTCCAAACCATGTTTCTTTGTCTTTTCTCTGTCTCCTACTCACCTCCATCGCTTATTGTAATCACGTATGCTGCGATTTCCTCTTACAGTGCAATGTACGGGTAGCTATGGTTTTCAAAGAAGAAGTGAAAGGGGAAGTCACCCTCAAACTAGAACAGACTGATCACCAGATATCTGCCCAGCGCGTCAATTCTACAGTCTATACGTTTACTGTACCAAGTAAGTGTCTTTGGTTGTCTGGGTAATTTATTTCGATATTTTGGCTTTCTGCTTTATTTCATGATATGCACACTTTAGCGGTATCAAACCTCTCTCTCTCTCTCTCTCTCTCTCTCTCTCTCTCTCTCTCTCTCTCTCTCTCTCTCTCTCTCTCTCTCTCTCTCTCTCTCTCTCTCTCTCTCTCTCTCTCTCTTTTAATTTTTCAATTTTATCATTGTGTGTCTGTGCGTCCCAAGGACAGATTGTAAGAAAAGGCGTAGCCTTAAATCTTAATCCTTGTTAAATAAAGTTCAATTCAATTCAATCTCTCTCTCTCTCTAATTCTCTCTCTCTCTCTCTGTCTCTCTCTCTCTCTGTCTCTCTCTGTCTCTCTCTGTTCTCTCTCTCTCTCTCTTTCTCTCTCTCTCTCTCTGTCTCTCTCTCTTTCTCTGTCTCTCTGTCTCTCTCTCTCTTCTGTCTCTCTCTCTGTCTCTCTCTGTCTCTCTCTGTCTCTGTCTCTCTCTCTCTCTCTCTCTCTCTCTCTCTCTCTCTCTCTCTCTCTCTCTCTCTCTCTCTCTCTCCTCTCTTAAGGACCGGTTGTAAGGAAAGGCGTAGCCTTAAACCTCTATCCTTGAAAAATAAAGTTCCATCATCACCATCATCTCTCTCTCTCTCTCGCTCTCTCTCTCCGCCCAAAGCGGTGGAACCAGGTCGCCACAGCGTGCTGGTGTTTGTCGACAACACTCGGCTGCAGCACTGCCGTCCCCAGCTGCACGTGCAGGGTGCTGACATGGCGTTCTTCACTAGCCCCCACTACCTGGCGCAGGCCCTGGGCATCCACAACCTCAAGGAGCTGGACCTCAAGCTGAAGGACAACTTCACCAGCAGCCTTCCTGCTGACGGCTCGCTGGACCTCGTCTTCAAGAACCTGCCGTCCCCTGACACTGCTGGTGAGTCTCTGTGGTACACGGACTCCAAGTGACGGTTGGTGACGCTCCTTGTGAGTCTTTGTGGTACACAGACCCTCAGTGACGGTAAATGACGCTCCTAGTGAGTCTTTGTGGTACACAGACCCTCAGTGACGGTAAATGACGCTCCTAGTGAGTCTTTGTGGTACACAGACCCTCAGTGACGGTAAATGACGCTCCTAGTGAGTCTTTGTGGTACACATACCCTCAGTGACGGTAAATGACGCTCCTGGTGAGTCCTTGTGGTACACAGACCCTCAGTGACGGTAAATGACGCTCCTAGCGAGTCTTTGTGGTACACACAGACCCTCAGTGACGGTAAATGACGCTCCTAGTGAGTCTTTGTGGTACACATACCCTCAGTGACGGTAAATGACGCTTCCAGTGAGTCTTTGTGGTACACATACCCTCAGTGACGGTAAATGACGCTCCTATCGAGTCTTTGTGGTACACATACCCTCAGTGACGGTAAATGACGCTCCTAGTGAGTCTTTGTGGTACACATACCCTCAGTGACGGTAAATGACGCTCCTAGTGAGTCTTTGTGGTACACAGACCCTCAGTGACGGTAAATGACGCTTCCAGTGAGTCTTTGTGGTACACAGACCCTCAGTGACGGTAAATGACGCTCCTAGTGAGTCTTTGTGGTACACATACCCTCAGTGACGGTAAATGACGCTCCTATCGAGTCTTTGTGGTACACAGACCCTCAGTGACGGTAAATGACGCTCCTAGTGAGTCTTTGTGGTACACAGACCCTCAGTGACGGTAAATGACGCTCCTATCGAGTCTTTGTGGTACACAGACCCTCAGTGACGGTAAATGACGCTCCTAGTGAGTCTTTGTGGTACACAGACCCTCAGTGACGGTAAATGACGCTCCTAGTGAGTCTTTGTGGTACACAGACCCTCAGTGACGGTAAATGACGCTCCTAGTGAGTCTTTGTGGTACACATACCCTCAGTGACGGTAAATGACGCTCCTATCGAGTCTTTGTGGTACACAGACCCTCAGTGACGGTAAATGACGCTCTTAGTGAGTCTTTGTGGTACACATACCCTCAGTGACGGTAAATGACGCTCCTAGTGAGTCTTTGTGGTACACATACCCTCAGTGACGGTAAATGGCGCTCTTGGTGAGTCTTTGTGGTACACAGACCCTCAGTGACGGTAAATGACGCTCCTAGTGAGTCTTTGTGGTACACAGACCCTCAGTGACGGTAAATGACGCTCCTAGTGAGTCTTTGTGGTACACATACCCTCAGTGACGGTAAATGACGCTTCCAGTGAGTCTTTGTGGTACACAGACCCTCAGTGACGGTAAATGACGCTTCCAGTGAGTCTTTGTGGTACACAGACCCTCAGTGACGGTAAATGACGCTCCTAGTGAGTCTTTGTGGTACACAGACCCTCAGTGACGGTAAATGACGCTCCTAGTGAGTCTTTGTGGTACACAGACCCTCATTGACGGTAAATGACGCTCCTAGTGAGTCTTTGTGGTACACAGACCCTCAGTGACGGTAAATGACGCTTCCAGTGAGTCTTTGTGGTACACAGACCCTCAGTGACGGTAAATGACGCTTCCAGTGAGTCTTTGTGGTACACAGACCCTCAGTGACGGTAAATGACGCTCCTGGTGAGTCTTTGTGGTACACAGACCCTCAGTGACGGTAAATGACGCTCCTAGCGAGTCTTTGTGGTACACAGACCCTCAGTGACGGTAAATGACGCTCCTAGCGAGTCTTTGTGGTACACAGACCCTCAGTGACGGTAAATGACGCTCCTATCGAGTCTTTGTGGTACACATACCCTCAGTGACGGTAAATGACGCTCCTAGTGAGTCTTTGTGGTACACAGACCCTCAGTGACGGTAAATGACGCTCCTAGTGAGTCTTTGTGGTACACAGACCCTCAGTGACGGTAAATGACGCTCCTAGTGAGTCTTTGTGGTACACATACCCTCAGTGACGGTAAATGACGCTCCTATCGAGTCTTTGTGGTACACAGACCCTCAGTGACGGTAAATGACGCTCTTAGTGAGTCTTTGTGGTACACATACCCTCAGTGACGGTAAATGACGCTCCTAGCGAGTCTTTGTGGTACACAGACCCTCAGTGACGGTAAATGACGCTCTTGGTGAGTCTTTGTGGTACACAGACCCTCAGTGACGGTACATGACGCTCCTGGTGAGTCCTTGTGGTACACAGACCCTCAGTGACGGTAAATGACGCTCCTGGTGAGTCCTTGTGGTACACATACCCTCAGTGACGGTAAATGACGCTCCTAGTGAGTCTTTGTGGTACACATACCCTCAGTGACGGTAAATGGCGCTCTTGGTGAGTCTTTGTGGTACACAGACCCTCAGTGACGGTAAATGACGCTCCTGGTGAGTCTTTGTGGTACACAGACCCTCAGCAACGGTAAATGACGCTCCTGGTGAGTCTTTGTGGTACACAGACCCTCCGTGACGGTAAATGACGCTCCTAGCGAGTCATTGTGGTACACAGACCCTCAGTGACGGTGAATGACGGTCCTAGTGAGTTTGTGTGGTACACAGACCCTCAGTGACGGTAAATGACGCTCTTAGTGAGTCTTTGTGGTACACAGAGCATCAATAATGGTTAATGACGCTCCTAGTGAGTCTGTGAACCATGATCAAACTACGGACACGGTTTTACGCAAAGACAGACAAAACATCATCAATAACTGCAAAATCAACAACGACATCAACAACAAAAACAACAACAGCAGCAACCCATAAAACAATTGCTGCTTTGCGACTACGACGACAACGACAACAACACCGACGACAACAACAACGACAACAAAAACAACATCAATAACAACAACAGCAACAACAACCCACAAAGCAATAACATAAAACACACTCACACCATAACAAAAAGCAAACCACTGCTTTTACTTCACAGCTTCCTTGTTGTTGTTTTTGTTTTTTACTCAGCAAGGAAGTTACTCAATCAGTTCTGTCCGAATTAGAGATCGAATTTCACAAACACCAAGTGAGTTCTTGAAAAACAGCTACAACAAAACTACACGAAAATACTTGAAATGAATACTTTGCCTGTGCAACTGACTTCATTTCCTCTAAATGACACGGAAAAAAACACGGCTAAAGTGGGACAGTTGATTGGATGGGAAAAACCCTGAATGAATTTGTATTAGTTCTTCTGTGTAAACAGGTTATTTTTTACCATGGACTTAAAAATAAACAAATCTCTGAACGGTAGTATTATAGATCTATGGAGATCTCGTTTACTTGCTGTGCATGATATGAATTCAGCAGTGTTTTACATTGAAAGAGACTTGTTCCTGGTCATCAACGAACTTCCGTGAGAAAGTTTATTATATAAACTGAGCAAAACATTTATTGCACCCATTTTTGTACCCCAACTAAAACATTCATTCCCGTGTCATTTTATTCAAACTGTCATTTTATTCAAACTTAATATGCCATTAAAGGTCCTTCACTTGGCTACCTTGCACACTTTTCGGATCAAAGATTTATGTTTTAAATATCACGTGACCGCCGCCGAAGTAAGGGTACTCCCCAAGTCAACCGGATCAATAACGTCAGGTACCAATTAAAAAATCGACACAAATTCAGAATAGGCGCAGCTTGGCAACTTTTATATGCGCTCAACACCTGCTACAGTAGAACTGACATAACACAAGAGATACGCAAGATAGCAAAACAAAACAACCTGTTCTGGATAGATAAATGATTTGGCTTTTTCCTCGTTTGTAAACGTTGCCACGTTAGGCCTATTCTGAATTTTTGTCGATTTTTTAATTGGTACATACATTACGTTTTTGTCAAGTCGATTTGGGGGGTACCCTGACTTCGGCGGCGGTCACGCGATACCAACAACAGAAATCTTTGATCTGAAAAGTGTGCGAGCTAGCCAAGTAAAGGGCCTTTAATGGCATATACTGTTTGAATGAAATGACACGGCAATGAATGTTTTAGTTGGGGTACGAAAATGGGCGCAATAATGTTTTTGCTCAGTTTATTTTTGGAAGCTGATATTAAAAGAAATGAAGAACAAATAGTAATACACTAACACTCGCACGCATGCACACACGCACCAGCACACACTCTCGCACGCAAACACACACACACGCACCGCACCACCCGTACACACACATATAAATATAACAACGTGCACTAAGGAGGAAAATATAAAATTAAAAATGTTTACGACGTATGCTAACCATTCTGTTGTTTTCTTTTGTAACTACACGTAATTACTTTTTTCTATTCACATTTATTTTTTGGGCAGGTCATATGGGTTTTTTCCTTCATATAGGCTATTTGATAATTTGCTATATTTCTGTCCTCTTTTTTTGTCTTAAACAACAAATCTGTTGTCGTGCAGAACAACAGAAAAATGCAGACACCAAATACCCAACCCTGCTGCACTATTCCGCCGCTCATGGTCTGTACGAGTTTAGCGCCGCCCTGATGGAGTGTCCTTATAGCTCACGGGCCTTTTCCATTCGTAACTGTGACGGGTTGGATCCTGCGCAACTTGCAGAATACGGTGGCTTTGCTGATCTGGCAAAATACCTTATAGATTTTGAGGTAATATATACTGAGGCCGAAACACTAGTATCATATTATGATGTACAGCGGTGCCTGCGACGTGAGGCTCCTTCTAATGAGGGGACACCTCCCATAAAAGGACATCTGAACTTGACATTGGAACTTGGTGTTTACTGTGTTTTTTTTCTAATTAATAATAAAAGGACATCTGAGCAGACGACACCCCGTCATCCTCCAGTCCCCCTTCCCCCACTTTTACTATCGTATAACCCGTCATGTCCCAGATAGGTCCTACCTCAGAGGAAGTTAAGCCTCAATAGTCAGTCAGTCACGAGAAAGTTACCAACCGGATGGGACCCAAGCACTGTACTGGTAAGGGTTTGTCTGAAATCACAAACAAACCTCAAATTCGACGAATCCCATCGAAAGCTTGCTTTCCACGTACCCAGTTGGACACTTATAGTTCAAGTTCAAGTTCAAGTTTTATTAGTCCATAACCCAAGGGGGCATTTTGAACAATAAATACAATCAATCCAATCATGATATATGCTAATATAGTAAATAAAAAAATAACAAAATAACAAAATTATGAAAAACTGTTACAAATTCTATTAATAAAGTCCAAAATATTCTTTAGCAATTTCTTTTTCTTAGTAGCAAACAACTTTTTAAATTTAAGTGCATTAGGTTTTTTCCAATAGTAAGGTGGTAACAACTCAGCTCTTTCTTCTTTGAAAAAATCACAGACAAATAAATAATGGAATTCATCACCTATGTCTTGTGATACACATTTGGTGCAAGTTCTTTCTGACCTCGGGATGTTAAGATAACGTTCTTTCTGTACAGGCAAATTGTTGTTTAATGTTCCAAACGTCATCATTGAAACACATTGCTGATATGGCAGGTGTGTGACATAGTCTTCACATGCAAAAATATCTTTAAACATTCGATAATTCCAAAACATATTTTTTGTTCCAATTTCTGTAAACCATTTATGGATATGCTGGTATATAAGAACACGCCACCTCAGACGGTGTCCTTTATTTGGATGTGTCCTCTGAACGTTTTGGCGGGTGCCACTGTAACTGAATGAAATAGCACAACTGATTTATGTACGTGCCAAGTAAAGTTGTGTGTGGTGATGATCTCATTTGTAAGAGAATGAAGTATTGTAATGTTGTTCTTTTTCCGCCTAGAGAAGAGTTTACTTCCGCGTACACACCAGAGTCCATCACGTAATTATCTGTTTATGTTGGTCAAGCAAACAGCTAGGCTGAGGAAAAAAAAGTGTTTACCGTTATGTGACTACGAGAAAAATGTAATTGTTGTTGTTTGTGTTTGTGTTGTTGTATCACTGAGCAGATGTTTTGGTCAGTGGCCTACAAAATGTTAATATGATCGTGCAGAATGAAGGGTTATGGACTGGGGGTGGGGTGGGGATGGGTGTTGTGTGGCAGGGATGTGTGCGTCAAAAGGTCGAGGTCATTTGGCCGAGAGTCAAAACGTCGAGGGTGACAAAAGGTCAAATGCGACAAATGGTAGAGAGCAAAAGGTCGAGTGAAACAAAAGGTCCAGGATTGAAAATGTCGAGTTCCCTTTCTCCATGCATGTACACTACGTGGAAGTGAGGCGGAGTCACTCAACAGTCAACAGCATGAAGAAGGAAAGAGGAAGCATCCATAAGAAGATATTCACACATCACCTCTCGACTTTTTCAATCCTCGACCTTTTGTTGCACTCGACCTTTTGCTGTCGACCTTGACCTTTTCACACCCTCGACCAAATGTGCTCAACCTTTTCTGCCTCGACTTGTTGGTCCTCGACATTTTGGTTCTCTCTCTCCCGGGGGAGGGGTGGTTTTTTTTTTTTTGGGGGGGGGGGGGGAGGGTTGATGCTTTAGTGTAGAAATACTTCTAGCTTTTATGTGCTTAGAATATGATCCTATATGTTTTGAAGATGTTCCTGCGTGTTTTGAAATTATTCCAATGTGTTTTGAAGATACCCCAATGTGTTTTGAAGATATTCCCATGTGTTTTAAAGATAATCTGATGTGTTTTGAAGATATGCCTATGTGTTTTGCAGATATTCCCATGTGTTTTAAAGATAATCTTATGTGTTTTGAAGATACTCCAATGTGTTTTGAAGATATTCCTATGTATTCTTCTTCATATGTGTTTTGCAGGATCTGCGAAAAGCAAACGACATATGCGGAGACTATATAGCCATGTACGGACCAGAACCAGATGAAGGTAAGTTGTCTTCTTTTTGTTGTGATTTTGTAGTTAATTGTTAAGTGTTCTTTAAAAACTTTTGTTTTTGTTTACCTTACTTACGGACTGTTATGGTTGCACGACATTTAATGATGACAAAAACCTTAACTGAGAACATACAGAACAGTCAGAACAGTCAGAGTGTACTTACACACGCGCACACACACGCGCACAAACACGCACAACACACATACACACAAACACACACGCGCACGCACATACATACACACATACATACACACACACACACACACACACACACACACACACACACACACACACACACACACACACACAGATATATATACAAAAAATGATGATGTTACAGTCGATTCGGACGATGACTATGTGGATCCGGACGAAACGAACAAGTTGGCGTATCGCGACCGAATCTCCAGTGACCCGTGCCCGAGCGGTACCTACGTCACTCCTCCCATCCAGCCCCTCAGAACGGAGGTGCACGCAACGGGGGAGGATGACGTCACCGACCTACCTGCTGGTCGTCGCAACAGACCCCCCGTGCCTCCACCACGATCCAAACCTAATGCAGGTGAGGCTTACGCCATGTATTTGAAGGGCAAGGCAAGGGAAGGTGGGGGCGAAGGTGTGGGTCGGGGTCGGGGATGTGGTTGGTGTCGAAAAGAGAAAGATGATGATGATGATGTTGTTGTTGTTGTTGATGATGATGATGAAACTTTATTTTACAAGGATATAAGTTTAAGAGAGAGAGAGAGAGAGAGAGAGAGAGAGAGAGAGAGAGAGAGAGAGACAGACAGACAGAGAGAGACAGAGAGAGAGACAGAGACAGACAGACAGACAGAGAGACGGAGACAGTGACAGAACTATAAAGACAGAGTGAGAGAGACAGAAATAGAGAGAGAGAAGAGAGAGAGAGAAGAGAGAGAGAGAGAGAGAGAAGAGAGAGAGAGAGAGAGAGAGAGAAGAGAGAGAGAGAGAAGAGAGAGAGAGAGAGGGGGGGTGTCTGTATTCCCGTGTGTGCAGAAGTTGGTGTTTCTTTACGACTCTCTGTTTCTCGATGTTATGACATTTGAATGACAGTGGGTTAAGCATGTTTGTGCAAAGAACCCAACATTCCTTTGCACACCAGTTTTTTCACTTGGGAGGAAGCGACATGAAAATGTTTTTTTTTTTATGTTTGTCTTTTTGAGTGTGTTTGTGAATCAGTATATCTATCGGTGTCTTTCTCTGAGTCTAATTCTGTAAGTTTTCTCTCTCTCGCCCCCCACCCCCTTCAACCCCCACCCTCCACCACCGCCCCACATCCCCCCACCCCCTCTCCCACCCCCCCTCCCCCCCCACCCCACCTTCTTCGTCGCCTTTTCCGTATCTCCTTCCATGCCTTGGTGATACAATCACTAATAAACACAAAACCTCAAACATTCTTCCAGTCCCACAACGGTCAGCGTCAGAGCGCCAGACGTCCAGCAAACCTCCCGCCGTCCAGCGCCGGGTAGAAAACAAGGCCAGCACACTGCCCGCGACCAGCAGACTTGACCCCAAGGCCTCCAAGGGCATGGACTCGGCACCCGTACAGCGGCCCGAGCTTCCCCGAGGCGCGCTGGGCTCGCGAAGTCAGAGCGAGCTGATCGAGGTGAATGAGATGGTGAAGAGTGGTGAGATCAACGTGAACGAGGCCCAGATGTTCTACAGCGCCTGGCAGCAGCGCTACGGTCGTAACAACAGCTCCAGCTTCAAGGACAGAAAGGTCTGTCACTTTGCTGTGGAAAACACCCACTTACCGCGGTAGTTAATTTACAAATCTGTGAAGGCTATAGCCACATGCAGAAAACACACAAAATAAACAAGCACACCAAGAAAGACGAGTGTATGGAACGTTTAATTAAATAGATAAAACAACAAAAAAATCTTCTTTTTTTCTCTTTTCGAGAGTGAATGTTTGGCTTTGTCACTGATTTACATTTCTTGCTTTTTAAATCCTGATTTTGTCTATTTGTTACGGATACAAATCATTGATTCCCACATAAACTGTGACCGGTTGCTCAGCTACAGCAGCAAGTCAAAGTAAGCATATTCGCCATCTCACGATTTTTCGTTGCAAAAAACGTTACTCGGAGGACTGGGAAACTCCATGATTAGGATGAACTGCATGACCAGCGTTTTTATTTAAAAAAAAATGTTCATCCTCTTTTCCAGAGAGAGTTAGATGTGATGAAGACAGAGTACATGACCGAGAGGGAGAAGAAAGGACAGAAACCCAGTAGCGGGTTCTTTGCTCGTCTTGGCCTCAGCAAGCGTCCCAGCAAAGGAACCATCAAACTCAACATCTCGGTGAGCAGGTTGACCTGTCTTTTTATATTTAGTCAAGTTTTGACTAAATATTTTAACATCGAGGGGGAATCGAAACGAGGGTCGTGGTGTATGTGCGTGTGTGCGTGTGTGTGCGTGTGTGCGTGTGTGTGTGTGTAGAGCGATTCAGACTAAACTACTGGACCGATCTTTATGAAATTTGACATGAGAGTTCCTGGGTATGAAATCCCCGAACGTTTTTTTTTCATTTTTTTGATAAATGTCTTTGATGACGTCATATCCGGCTTTTCGTGAAAGTTGAGGCGGCACTGTCACGCCCTCATTTTTCAACCAAATTGGTTCAAATTTTGGTCAAGTAATCTTCGACGAAGCCCGGACTTTGGTATTGCATTTCAGCTTGGTGGCTTAAAAATTAATTAATGACTTTGGTCATTACAAATCGGAAAATTGTAAAAAAAAAATAAAAAATTATAAAACGATCCAAATTTACGTTTATCTTATTTTCCATCATTTGCTGATTCCAAAAACATATAAATATGTTATATTCGGATTAAAAACAAGCTCTGAAAATTAAATATATAAAAATTATAATCAAAATTAAATTGTCCAAATCAATTTAAAAACACTTGGATCTTATTTCTTGTCGGTTCCTGATTCCAAAAACATATAGATATGATATGTTTGGATTAAAAACACGCTCAGAAAGTTAAAACAAAGAGAGGTACAGAAAAGCGTGCTATCCTTCTTAGCGCAACTACTACCCCGCTCTTCTTGTCAATTTCACTGCCTTTGCCATGAGCGGTGGCCTGACGATGCTACGAGTAGAATGGCATTGCGTTCAGTTTCATTCTGTGAGTTCGACAGCTACTTGACTAAATATTGTATTTTCGCCTTACGCGACTTGTTCATCTTGTTCTTCTTCTGTGTTCATGGGCTGAGTCTCCCACGTACACTATCGTGGGTTTTTGTGTACGAGTGGGTGTTTACGTGTGTGGAAAAATCTCCTCCCTGTGAACCCACCAGGCGCAGCAGGGATATGAACACTCAACCGTATGAACACTCAACCGTATGAACACTCAACCGTATGAACACTCAACCGTATGATGCGGGCGGCTAATAATTACGTGTGTGGAAAAATCTCCTCCCTGTGAACCCACCAGGCGCAGCAGGGATATGAACACTCAACCGTATGAACACTCAACCGTATGAACACTCAACCGTATGAACACTCAACCGTATGAACACTCAACCGTATGAACACTCAACCGTATGATGCGGGCAGCTACTCCACGAGGCCACTGCGCCCGTCCTGTGTTAACTTGCAGGAGAGTGAAACCTCTCTTTTAAAGAGCCTCTATTTTCAGTGTCCCTCTACTTTAACCTAATGCCTCCTTGAGCGCTCAATACCGTCCGTTATTTCAGGGGCGGACGAGGGGGGGGGGGTGCACAGGGTGCAGGTGCACCCCCCCTCCAGCAAAAAAATAAAAAATAAAAAAAAAATTGGAAAGCTGATTCTATGACCATTTCTAAGTTCAAATGGCACCAGATGGCACCATTTTGCTTCTTTGGGCCAAACAATTTTCCGGGGGGGCATGCCCCCGGACCCCCCTAGCAAATTCGGGCGCTTCGCGCCCATCGCATTCACGCCCATCGCATTCACTTTCGATTCAAAGTGCACCCCCCCCCTTACAAAGCAACTGATCCGCCCCTGGTTATTATAGAACCCAGATCCCGGATCGCCCCAAAACACCCGCTACACCCCATGCTGCCTAAAGTCACTTTTGCTTTTCAGTTTACCTACAATACAATATGACGCATATATCTGTTTCTGTTTCTTCCCGCTTTCCGCGAGGTTTGAGTGTGGTTATATTGTGTGTTCAATTACTCTATTTCCGTTGCGTTGAACGGTTTGATTTTGTTATTCGCCACACCAGGAACTCCTCTTTAAGGTTGATAAAATGGTCTTGTATTATATTCCTGTGTAGCATACTGTATTGCACTGTACCGTATTGTACTATCTCTCTCTATCCCTCTCTCTTTTTTAAATCTTTTTTCGTTCTTTTTCCCTTGCTTATTTTGTCGTTGTGCTGTTTGTTTGCTTGTGTGTCCGTGTGTTTGCTGATTTGTCCGGTTTTTTTCTCTAGAATTTATTAGAATTTTTAATTAGATTTCAGGACATGTTGTACGAAAATGTTTAGTCTAAACCTCTATCCTTGGAAAATAAAGTTCCATCATCCATAATCATCTCTCTCTCTCTCTCTCTCTCTCTCTCTCTCTCTCTCTCTCTGTCTCTCTCTCTCTCTCTCTAAGTCTCAGTCTCTCTCCCCCTCTCTCTCTCAGTCTCTCTCTCTCTCTCTCCCCCCCTCTCTCTCTCTCTCTAACTCTCAGTCTCTCTCCCCCTCTCTCTCTCTGTCTCTCACTCTCTCTCTAACTCTCAGTCTCTCTCCCCCTCTCTCTCTCTCTCTCTGTCTCTCTCTCTCTCTCTCTCTCTCTCTCTCTCTCTCTCTCTCTGTCTCTCTCTCTAACTCTCAGTCTCTCTCCCTCTCTCTCAGTCTCTGTCTCTCTCTCTCTCTCTCTAACTCTCAGTCTCTCTCCCCCCCTCTCTCTCTCTCTCTCTGTCTCTCTCTGTCTCTCTCTAACTCTCAGTCTCTCTCCCCCCCTCTCTCTCTCTGTCTCTCTCTCTGTCTCTCTCTCTCTCTCTAACTCTCAGTCTCTCTCCCCCTCTCTCTTTCAGTCTCTCTCGCTTTCTTTTCCTTTCTCTCCTTCCTCTCCAACCGTTCTTCCTTTACCAAAGAAATGCCTTCGAAACGTGTCGCAAAATGATATCGCTGGTACATGCCTGTGTTTCAGGAACCGGTACAGTCGAGGAATAAAGAGCCAAGCCCCACTGACCGAGGCAGCACGGACAGCATAGGCAGCGGCATCGGTCACAGACAGCTCTCTGCTGTACGAGGTGGGTACCTCTTCATATCCCATGACCTGCTACTTCTTTGTCTCTGCCCGGTTAGCTGAAGTAGGTGGATACGCTGCGTATCCCATGGTTACCGGAGCGTATTCCATGGTCACCGTGCCGAGACTCGTTTTCGTAGTTTTCCTAGAATTCAGTGTTGCAAAAATAATATGAATTCATCCACAAACGCGATTTCCGACAGCTAACTTCAAGTCACTTGGTCGAAGGTTGTGTGACAAAAATAACAAGATAATAATAATTATTGATGAAAAACTTTGGCCGTTACAGTGCGGCCTCCACTTTTGCGAACGGCAAATATGACGTCATCAAATAGCGCTGCGAAAAATGGAAGAAAAGCGACACAAGCAAATGCCCTCAAAATTGTGTACATGGATCTGTATACAAATCCGTTCGGTAGTTTTGGAGATATGCTCTGCACACACACAGTCAAGTTTTGACTGAATGTAAAAACAACTACAACAGACACTAGTTGCTGTGTTCAAATTGAACCGATCTAAGGTAAAAACAAAAATAAACGTTGCAATGATTATAGTATATATGTTTAAAAAAAAATAAACTCGTGTAAACCTGGTATGACACAGGAACCTATGCATTTAATGCACGTCATTGTTGCTGCCGTTGTTGCGGTGGGTAATTCTGTTGCTCTGATGGTTCTGGTGGTGGTGGTGGTGGTGATTGTGCTGTTGTTGCGCCGTTCCGATGATGATGGTGATGATGATGATGATGATGATGATGGTGATGATGACGATGAGGATGATGACTAAACAGAATCAGAGTACGAATGAAGAGACCATTTATCTATTCGAGTCAGTTAGAGGGTTTCCTCAGTGTTAACAGCAACAACTACAAAATCAACAACAGCAACAACAACAACAACAACAACAACAACAACAACAACAACAACAACAACAACATATAACCAAACAGCGCTTTTTTGTACGGATGCCAAGCGCCAAAAAGTATATTAGGCAAAAGAAAACAAAAAAAAGTCTGTTTACGGTAACATACTACATAGGCAAAAAAATAAGGTAGGTAGGTCGGGATTTTTTTTTCTCCCCAAAAATCCATATTTTTAAGTTATTTTGCCAAAAAACAAAGACCTTTTTTTTAATAAAAAAAATTATAATTTTTTTTTTTATCCCAAATGCCAAAAAAAAGTCTAGTAGGGTCGCGCGAAAAAATAGGGTCGGTCGGGATACCGTTAACAGACTTTTTGTTTTTGTTGCCTTACTCAAAAGTCGAATGAGTTTGCTCATTAGAATGAGCAATTAGTCTGTGCTGAGCGTTCTTTCGTTGTCCTTGTACTAGAGTCGTGTAATTTTCCTTCTTTCCATTTGTTGTCATACAGACTCCAATGTTTCGCGAGGAAGTGCCTGGAGTGAAGGGTCACGTGACAGTGGCTTTTCAATGGCGCATGACCCGGAAGCAGATAGTGAGGTGAGTCGCTCACGACAACCATTATGTACATTACGGCATTCCTGTACAATGGAACCCCCCCAATTTAAGACTTCCTCCTTTTTAAGACCTTGTTTTTTGTTTGTTTGTTTGTTTGTTTGCTTAACGCCCAGCCGACCACGAAGGGCCATATCAGGGCGTTGCTGCTTTGACATATAACCTGCGCCACACACAAGACAGAAGTCGCAGCACAGGCTTCATGTCTCACCCAGTCACATTATTCTGACACCGGACCAACCAGTCCTAGCACTAACCCCATAATGCCAGACGCCAGGCGGAGCAGCCACTAGATTGCCAATTTTAAAGTCTTAGGTATGACCGGCTGGGGTTCTAACCCACGACCTCCCGATCACGGGGCGGACGCCTTACCACTAGGCCACCGTGCCGGTGTAACACGAAATTTTTACTCCACGAAAACTTTACTCCGGAGTAAAAATTTCGTACGAAATTCTTACTCCGAGTAAATTTTTCGTACGAGAAAAGAACTTCCCAAGGCACGAAAAAATTACTCCCTCCACGAAATTTTTACTCCCCATTTTTTTTACTTCCAGTAAAAATCTCGTACGCGAAAATGGGATGCGGGCGAAGGGATAATGCCAATATGTGATCTCGCGCAAACGAATGTCGCGCTACCCTCCCTCCACCCCTTCCACCACCAAGACTAACAGGGGACAAGGGAGTATAAATTTCGTACACCTGACATGGGAAGTTAAATTGCTCGTGTTAGGGTGAAGTAATTTATTCGTTTTTTATTCGTCTGGGGAGTAACATTTGTGTACGAAATGTTTACTCAGAACTCACCTGTCGTGGGGAGTAATTTTCTCGTGTAATGGGCGAGTGTTTTTTTCGTAAAGGGAGTAACATTTTCGTACGAAATTTTTACTCCGGAGTAAAAATCTCGTGGGAGTAATTTTCTCGTGTTACACCGGTAAAGACCTTGATTTTTCACAGTTTTGTTCATAACATAAGTAAATGTAGCACCATTTTTAAGACTCCCTCCTTGTTAGACCTAGTTTTCTCAGATTTGTCATAGTAGCCTTAACCTACATGTCTAGCTCAGTTGACGAATTTATTGAGGTTTAACATCTGACGTGTAATAGTATCGTTCTGTATCGTCTGAGTAGGCTTTTCTTTAATTGGTTTCAACACTTAACATGCTTTTCTATATAACTAACGATAAGCGCTGTTAGTAGACATGTGTCGATTTACGGTAAATGTTATTGAGACCCAGGGGAAGTGCAGTCATGAAAATGTGTGAAGAGGTCGTGTGTATATTGTATATATACTGCATTATAAACACTGTTATGCGTAGTCTTACTGATGTGTAATCATGAAGTTAAAAGGCAATTTAAGTTAGGCGTGACTTTTTAGTTTCTCTAGCGAGCAATGTACAGATATTTCCCATTTTGTATCTTTGTATAATTATGTTGAAAAGTTAATACACACCCTGCAGAAAATGTAGCTTAATTTGTGTGTGTGTGTGTGTGTGTGGTAACTAATGTTGCTACATACAGGTCATTCGTCACAGTGTCTCCTATATTTCAGGGACAAACCGTCTAACGGGTGAGATGCCGAAGCAGAGCATGTTCCTCCCCCATGTCTAACTAGGACATAATTTTGGGTGCTTTGTGCATGAAGAAAATCGGTACTTGTTCAACTTATTCACATTGCGGCCAAACTTTTTTTTAATTTACCTCCGTGCCATATATCTTGCCTTTGTCATGTATTTGTTTGTCATTGTGTTTTAACGAAAGGTTCTCCCGTCCCTGCTTTTGCGATGCATGTTTGCATTTGGAAAAGCATGTAAGGTCTTGCAGTGTAGTATTTGTGAGACGTCAATGCTCTTTCTGCTCTGCATGCGAGGCGAAAATGCATGCATATATGCAGGCGAAGCGAAAATAACACGGTGAAGCCTTTTCCAAAGGACTGAACTTTTCATAATTGTTTCTGGAAAATATAAATGCGATGTTTGTTGTACGTCACAACTGTACATACACTGATACAGACTACAGGCGCGCGTGCGTGTGTGTGTGTGTGTGTGTGTGTGTGTGTGTGTGTGTGTGTTGGTCTGTCTGTCGGTCTATTATTATTATCTGCCTGCCTGCATGACGTCTGTCTTTGTAAAAACTACGAATAAAAAAAACCTAAAAAAAAACCAAGACTGCATTTTCTCTTGGTCCACAGAAGTAGAACTGATGCTTTGAGCCATGCTTGCTGCGAAATGTTATGGTACGAACATACTTTCCAGTCAGCCTTCGCCCTCTAACAAAACTGCGCAGGGTTTGCTGGCAACTAACTTTCTTTTTTTCTTGCTGCGACGTAATAGGCAGATGACGTCTTTCGTCGGAGCAGCGAGGCAACCAGGCGTACGTCATCGACCACGAGCTCAAAGGTAAATATGACGCTTGGCTTTTCCGCCTGCAAGTTTTGCTGGACATTGCATGCATATACCACACTTTTCTGAGCCATCTGCCTGAGCTTTGCCCTCGGATTGCCATATTATGAAGGTGATGTACTTTGATACCCTCGTAGATCCTAGACAAACAAAATGTGCAAGTATTTCTAATTCCTTCTCTGCAGGCCAAGGATAAATATATATATATATATGGAACAAGTCTTTATTAATAAAATCAATGTATATGGTTACAATGTCTCAGTTGAGTAAAGAATTATTACCTTCGTAATATGGTTTTCTCTGGAACACATCCCTGTAGAATAACCCATATATTAATACAGTTGTTATTCGGCTATTAAGCCTCTACCGTGAGAAATAACTTGGTCTTGCTTTTTTGCCCTTCCCGTCTGACGAGTGATGTACATAATACTTTTAATAGTGCAAACTGGTGTTTTTTGCATGTGCACATTCTATTAACAGCTATTGTGTTTTCAGCGTAGCAATAGGGTCCGATATTTAGACGAGACAAGTATAATGCCGACGAGTCGAAGACGAGTCGCATTATACTTGTTCGAGTCTAAATATCGGACCCTATTGCTACGCTGAAAACACAATAGCGATTATATAGCTGTTATGACCTTGATTTGTTGTTCCAAACTTACAAAATGACAGTTTTTGCGTCGATGCGTTGATCTCAGGTTTTGATAGCAGACAAACTTCTTACGCGCATCATGTTCGCGCAGACATGCACACCGCTACACGCTTTCTGACTTTGGAAGAAAAACTGACTCCAAGTGCATTCGATTTCACAACACAGTTATTGAAACAGCTTTTTAAGTTGTCAGTGTATGCTGTTGTCGATAAAAACATCGCCGTGGTACAGATCATGAGATGGGTAAACTGGAACCATGCGTCTTTGTTATATTTACGGTGTGGAGTTACGAGATAAGAAAGTCGGCCATTTTCGTCAATATGCTTTTGGATATTGAGAAAAATGGCCGACTTCCGTAGCATTATGCTTTGATAATAGGAAGAGGCCATCCAATCAGAGCCCCCGAATTCCCCCACGTGTTCATCAGAATAGCTATATATAGAAATGTTGCTGTTAGTCTATTGCATTTTATTGCCTTTTGTTAAACCACGAGGGGTTGCCTCGAGACTGCTGTTCAGAATTATGAGTTCACCTCTAATTATGTTAACACGCGAAATACGCAAGCCAGCTAAACAAAACATGTTCTGGTTAGATAATTGATTTGACTTTCTCTTCGCATGTAAAAGTTGCCAAGATTTGCCTGTTACGATGTTTCGCCGATTTTTGTAATCGGTACCTAACTTCGATTTGGGGGGTACCCCTATTTGACCGGCGGTCAAGTGATTCCTGTTACAGAAATCTCTGATACAAAAAATGACAAATAAAACCAAAACCAACAAACAAACACTGAGTCTTCGTAAAAGGAACATGGCCGTTCTTTATTCACGAATTGTAGAACTTCTACAATCCAAGTTTCCACGTGTTTTTTCCACGTGTTTTCTAACCCCCCCCCCCCCCCCACACACACACACACAAAACGTATGGCCTTCACCTTGGGTCTGTCAATTATGCTGGGTCACGGGGTCCTGCAAGTCGTGGATTACGTCCCTTTGTTTAAAAATATGACGCAATGATACATTTGACGCAGTTGTGACGACTCTTTTCTTTAATTCTTGACAAAATCACTGCAAGTCATGAACATTTTCTACAACCCAGTTATCAAAGTACGTACTCTTTCGTAGCAGACAGAATTTTATGTTCCTTTCTTCAACCCGCGACCTTGAATATTACGTCAATCCAGCTTTCATCATTTCGTCATCCCATATCTTGTGGGTGCGTATCGCTAGCGCTACGTGTCATTTGTGCTACGTGTCATTTGTCCTACGTGTCATTTGTGCTACGTGCCGCAATCGCTACGTTGATTAGTGCTACAAATAATTTGTCGATGAGTCGCTATCATTCGTTCATTATCACTACGTGTCGATAGCACTACATCTTTTAGCGCTACGTGTCATTATCGCTACGTGTCAATACCACTACTTACTGACGACTCTCTCTTTCTTCTTTTTTCTCTCGCTCTCACTCCTGGTTTGTGTACGTGTATTATGTATGTCGGTGTATGTGTGTGCGTGTGCGTGTCAGTTTCAGTGTGTGTGTGTGTGTGTGTGTGTGCGTGTGTGTGTGTGTGTGTGTGTGTGTGTGTGTGTGTGTGTGTGTGTGTGACTCTCTATCTCTCTCTCTTCCTCACTCGCTCGCTCACTCACTTTGTCTCTCTCTCTGCCTCTCTGTGGCCTTAATATAATAAACCATTCTGAGTTCTGAGTTATCTCTCTCTCTCTCTCTCTCTCTCTCTCTCTCTCTCTCTCTCTCTCTCTCTCTCTCTCTCTCTCTTATGTTATGTTCGTTTGTATGTATGTTTTTGGCTCACGTAAGTGTAGCCTATGCGATCGTAACTTTGTCTGTCTGTGCGTGCGTGCGTGCGTATGCACACCGGTGACACTGTGACGGTTCCCCTACGCTTTGTGTTCGGTGCCCTGACCCTTTGTGTTCGGTTCCCACTCGGTTCCCACACGCCAAAATTCGCGGACAAAACATCCATTTATGGTAGTATTACGCAATGTTGCTCTCTGAGAATGGTCTTGTTAGATCTGTGAGTGTTTACACTACATGCCTAGGTGCTGTTGGATTGAAGGTTTTTGATATTTTAGCCGTTATTAGGTAGAATGCCTTCCACTTTACTGCAAAACTGCATAATTCGTAGCATCGGCAAGAAATATCCTACCAAAAAATGCCTGCTTGGAACTGTCGTTGGTCCAGCAAAAAGTTCAACATGTCTGTAGCAGACAGCCCAAGTTTCCAGATTGTAGGGCCATCCAAACAGCCGTAATAATAAAAACAACAAAAGTAGTCAGTGAAATTGGCTGTGTTCGGTCCCCACACACTTTTGTGACGTAGGCGTGACGGTTCCCATAATTCATTGTGTCGGTCCCCACTTTCTGTGTCGGACCCCACTTTCGACCTAATTTCTCTGTGACGGACCCCACAACCAGCCTATTTTGTGTCGGTCCCCACACCTTCTTGGATTTATGACTTGCCGGTTACTTGTATCATTGTATTCATTGAATCTAATTGTCTCGGAGTTATTTTTCAGCAAAAACCGGCAAGGCAGCACCTTTTGTGATACCAAGTAAGTCAGATGACATCAGTATGTGTGTGTATGTGTGTGTGAGAGAGAGAGAGAGAGAGAGAGAGAGAGAGAGAGAGAGAGAGAGAGAGAGAGAGAGAGAGAGAGAGAGAGAGAGAGTGAGAGAGATAGAGAGAGAGATTGACACCTTTCCAGATCACTCCGGTTATGCGACACTACCGCGAGCGTCACTACCGCGTGTCACACTACGGCGAGTACGACACTACCGCGTGTAACACTACCGCGTGTCACACTACCGCGAGTACGACACTACCGCGAGTATAACACTGCCGCGTGTCACACTACCGCGCGTACCACAACCGCGAGTACCATAACCGTAGAGAGAACGCATGCAAACTTACTTCTTGTGAGTTTGTGTTCTAACGGCTTTGATTGGAAGCAACCCATTCTATATGTATTCTGATAGTGTGTTCTGATCGTTTTGAGTTCTTGGTTAGCATGACAAACATTGAATTAGTGTTCAGAGAACAGACCAGGCCTTTTTGTTTTATATTTCAAGGAAACATTTCAACCTTTGCCTTCAGCCATGGAAGTCATAAAATGACACGCGGTAATGTTATACTCGCGGTAGTGTGACACGCGGTAGTGTTATACTCGCGGTAGTGTCGTACTCCCGGTAGTGTCGTACTCGCGGTAAGTTCTGTTTCCGTACCCGCGACAGCGGCACCGACAAAAGAAAACGCGCGCAAACGCGTGACGTGTTTCCGTACTTGCGTTTTAAACATGCGGTAAAATCTGTAAACTCCCGCGTTGCCGCGCGACAACGCGAAAAAATCGCTCCAGGACCCTTTCAAAAAAATCGCGTCGCTTGCCGCTTGTCGCGCCGCTAACGCGTCGCGCGTGTGGAAACACTCCTGGTCATTTTCTATGTGCTTGATTTTCGTCGCACCGCTGGAAAAACGCTATCGCGGGTACGGAAACACAACTTTAGTGTGAGACGCGGTAGTGGTACTCGCGGTAGTGACGCTCGCGGTAGTGACCAGCACCCGATCACTCCACATAAACGCTGGTTCTGGTTGCATTGTGCCGCTGACATACAGCTAATAGGATTTTTACACCCCCGGTATAGGGGTGTGTATAGGTTTCACTCGATGTGTTTGTGTTCGCAAGTAGATCTCAAGAATGAACGGACCGATCGTCACCAAACTTGGTGAACAGGTTCTATACATTCCTGAGACGGTCCTTACAAAAATTGGGACCAGTCAAACACACGGTTAGGGAGTTATTGGTGGATTAAAATTATACAAGGCCTGGTATAGACGGACACCCCCGTTGGTCAAAGGGAAATAACCATTC